>NC_061110.1:50143259-50215881 GCF_015104395.2 Macrobrachium nipponense | reverse complement strand
AAGTGCAGACAATTCGTTAGTTCTGGCTTGGCCAAGAAGTGGTATCCAAGAGCACCATTTCTTTTGACTTCATGTAATGATCAAAAGAGCATACTCCACAGCTGACATGGGGACAGCAGTACATTCCATTTGAGATTTTGCAAGGTCAAGGGCAATGGTCTGCCCTTTGCATTCAGGAAGATCCTGTTGGTCAGGTACTAAGGATGGGATTGTGGTCACGACAGACCACATTCACCTCCCCTTTTACCTTTGGGATGTTGCCCAAAGATCCTTGGAATCTTTTTGCTTGGGTTCTGTGGTGGCTGCTCAGCAGTCGTGTAGTTCACCCAGCTCCCTTTGGAAACAGGTGGCATCTTGGCAAAGATATACAGCTGCAAAAGAGAAGTTGTGTGTGGGACTGGCCTCCTACCTTTCACTTTTATACTCTTCCTCTCCGAGAGGGCAGAGGTACGGTTAGTTAGCCTTTACATGCTGGATGGGGCATGTGTACATATAATCTAGCTTAATTTGGATTAATAGATGCGAGTCCTACCTAGGAACTGACAATGAACAAACATGTTGGTTGTGTTATTTTCCCCGACAAATGGGTTCATCCAAGCCTTTCTTTGAATCGATGCTACATACCATTAATGCGAAAGACCCAGAAGTGTAGTAGTTGAACATCACACATGTTCAGCAGATCAGAGGCATGGGTCTCCTTTCTTTTCTCTTACATGACCAGGAAGAGAGGCATCAAGTGAGGCAAACTACCAGTCAGTTCAGAGATTTGCTCAGATTCCTCCCCCCAAGAAGCAAGTCTCCCATATGTAAAGACCAAAGGTTTGTATACATGTAGGAACAGATGACAAATTTTTAAAGTAATTTATATTTTTTCTAACATACAAACCTGAGGGCTACATAAATGGCCCTCCTCTAGCCACCCCTCATTCTGCTACCTGGCCCAAAAGGTAAAGAGAATGTGTACCGACTGGATGGCAGAGCTTCCTCCCTTGCCGTCAGCAGCCAACTACCAATAACCACCTTGTTTTTAGTTAAGTGGCTGCTTCCAGCTTGCACTGAAAGTAAACCCCATATGTAAAGACCTCAGTTTTGTATGTTAGGAAAATACAAATGAAAAAATTTGTCATTTTATGAGCATATGTGGCTATTGGCTGCTTTACCTTATTGAAAGGGTGAATTTATCAAATTGTTTGCTCATTTCTTAAATGAAAGACTACAAACCAAAGCCTTATTAAGGAATTAGTCCAGTTACATGATCCCTGGTTAGCCTCAAGAACATCTATCTTAATCACTTCCACCAAGTAGTTGTTCATACGCAGAACAAACCCTTGGTCTTAACAGTAGGATCACTAGCTGGAAACCGGTTAAAAACAATCAAAGATTGTAAAGCAAGGAATCTGTGGCACTGAACCTCGTGACGTGATAACCTTTCTTTGACCACCTTGGGGAGAGTTATAGTGGTCCCCCGTAATTTGTGGTGGGATATTGTACCCGAAGAGTCCCCCCACCCCCCACACCCCCCCCCCCCAACCCCCCACCCCACCCCACGCCCCCATCCCCACCCCCCCAACCCCCCTCCCACAAATAGTTGGAAACCCATATAAAAATGCTGATAACAGCCTATTTTGTTAGTTAAAACTCAAGAAAAACCAATGGAAAATTTTGATACTTGGTTTTTTTAATAGTTTTATCATGAAAAAGGCATTTTATGATGAAATTTATAAAAAACCAGGAATTTCTGGATTTTCTTATATAAGAATACCACAAATAGGCAAATTTTCTGCGAATAATAGGGGGAAATGTTCCCAAGAGAAATCTGCGAATGCATGAGTCCGCGAATCTGGAGAATGCGAATATGGGGGTCCACTGTAGTCGCTTTTGCTCTCCTCCCAAGCCGGTTGCTTTGTTGCCCATGATTTCTTTGTTTCAGTGTGTTTGTGTGTGTGCTTTTTTGTTATCATGGAGTCCTCCGATTCTTCAAGACCTCGTCAACTCATGTACCCAGGCATTCAGGGTTTTCTGTGGTCCAGGTTTTTGGTTTCTATCATTACAGATCCCCATACGACATTTAGTAGGTGCCGACCTAATTTTTGTACCGTTACTAATCTGTGCCCGTTATGTCGTTCCTGGCCTAAGTCACAGTGGAGGGCATTTTACAAGAAGAGGAAGCATTGTAGAGTTTCTACTTGTCCTTCTTGAGAGGGTTTTCCACCTCCTCGTTTGGACGATTCAACATCCCCTTCTTCCAGAAGTGTCCCCCCCCACTGCTTCGGTTGTACCACCATCTCCTTCCTTTTCTTCCATCAATATGTCGTTGTAAGTATCGGGAATTCCACAGGATGAGATTATATTTAATGTTGCCCTCTCCTGCGAGATCTAATGTCCTTCCCGAGAGGGAGGAGGCTACGCCTTCTGTTTGTTTTATTTCAGTTTCTGAATCAAACAAGATGGCGATTGTTTGGGCATCTCTAGGCTCCCCCTCCTTGTATGGCCTTCTCTCACATTTCTTGGCAGCTCGTAACCCCCAGCCAGCCCCATTGGCAGTCCCCCTACCTCCAGGCCTACATTACTTTGGCTCTCTCGTGTGCTGCCTCCTAGCGGGGCACCTGTATCAATGTCGTTGCTTACTGGGTTGCTCTTTATCGTTCCGCCAGTGAGGCCATTGACCAGCGCTGCCATGTGATGTCACTCCTAGCATCCTCTCAACCTTTGGCAGTGATAAGAGACAACAACTTCTTGCTGTCAAGACTTGAAGGATGCTTACTTTCAGATTCCAATCCACCCTTCGTCCAAGAAGTTCCTTTGATTCAGCCTAGGAGAGCAAGTCTTCCAGTTCAAGGTCCTTTGCTTTGTACTGAGTATGGCCCCTCAGGTGTTCACAAGGGTCTTTGCCCTAGTCTCGACATGGGCTCACGCTCAAGGGATTTGCCTGTTTAGATACCTCAACGACTCGCTGGTCTTGGCAAGCTCCAGGGAGAAACTTTCAAGACATGGATTGCCTTCTTCAGTTATGTTGGGAGCTAGGCATAGTAGTAAACCTGGAGAAGTCCAATCTGGTTCTCAGCCAGAAAGCTCTAACTGGGTATGGATATAGATACAGCAGCGTCGAGGGTTTTTCCTTCGTACCAGAGGTTGGAGAAATTCAGGTCAGTGGCATGCTTATTCCTGTCACACTCCGAACAGCCAGCTCACCAGTGGCAGGTCCTTCTGGGGATTTTGTCTCCTCTGGAGAAGCTGGTCCCTCACGGTCGTCTTCCCTTTTGGTCTCTGCAGTGGAGACTGAAGGACTTCTGGTCTCCGGCAGGGGTTTCCCCTCTGCAGAGAGTTCCTCTGTCAGAGGTGGTGAGGAAAGACCTTTGTTGGTGGTTGGACGACCAGAATCTCATGGTGGGATTCCTTGTGCATTCACCCCCTACAGACTTTCTTCTGTTTTCGGATGCTTCCATCGAAGGTTGAGGTCCTCATCTGGAAGATCTCTTTGCCTCGGCCATTTGGAGTGCAGAGGAGAAGCTGCTTCATGTCAACATTTTGGATATAAAAGCAGCTTTCCTAGGTCTGCAGGAGTTCTGAGAGACAGTAGAGAGTCGTTCTGTCATGCTGATGTCAGACATTACCATGGTGGTCACCTATGTGATCAGTCAGGGGGGGCTGGTGTCTTGTCAGCACCATTCGATGACAGTCTAGTTGCACCGGTAGGCAATTGACAACTCGGCGGAGCTGTCCGCTAGGTACATTCCAGGCAAGAGAAATGTGGTGGCCAACAACCTGAGTTGTCGGAACCAAATTCTGGGCATGGAGTGGTCTCTGCATCAGTACGTGGCAGACAGGCTTTTTCATGTTTGGGGAAGGCTTATGCTTGACCTCTTCGCCACTCACTTTAACAGGAAGCTGGAGGCTTACTGTACAGTGGTCCTGGATCCTTTTGCTCTCGCAGACGATGCCTTACAGCATCCTTGGGACAGTCTGAAGGTATATGCCTTCCCTCTGCTTTGCCTGATCCGTTAAGTTCTGAACAAAGTACGTAATGAGTTCTTGAAATCTCAGGATGACCTTGGTGGCACCTCTGTGGCCTCAAGTGGATTGGTTCCTGGACCTTCTGTCTCTTCTGTCAGAGGTTTCAAGAGACATTTCCCCATGGCGACAACTCCTTTGCCAACCTCATTTGGAAAGGTTTCACTAATCAGTAAACTCCATGTCTCTTCATGGCTAGAGACTATCAAGTACCTCCTCCAAGCGAGAGGTTCTCCTCAAAAGGCTGCGGGACGGATGTCCGGCTATCTCAGGAAATCTTTGTCAGCCATTTACAGGGGAAATGGGAAGTCTACAATAATTGTTGTCTCAGAGCTTCTGTTCAACAGATGGCGATTTTCTGATTTTTCTCAGGGATAAGAAAGGTCTTTCTGTTTCAACTATCAGAGGCTACAGAGCAGCCTTGGGCTTGGTATTGTGCCTGAAAGGCATGGACATCTCTTCATCTTGGGAAGTCTTCTTGTTCAGGAGTTTTGAACGTTCCTGTTTTGCAGGGGAACTTAGCCTCCTGCATGGGATCTTTGGCTAGTCCTGAGAAGTCTCACTCAAGCCCCATTTGAGCCCCTATGTCATTCATCAGACAGGGATCTCACTAAAGACAGTTTTCCTGTTGGCCTTTGCTTCCTCATAAAGTGTTGGTGAGCCTCATGGCCTAATTTATAGTATTAAACACACCAGAGGTTGGGAGTCTGTGGCTTTCGAATTTGTCCCAGAATTCGTGGCTAAGACCCAAAATCCCTTGGTGCATGATGACAGATTTGCCTCTTTTTCCATTCCCTCACTGAATGACTGTGGACAATGATCCACAAGAGCTCTTGCTTTTCCCGTTCAGAGCACTGCCATGCTATTTGTAAATAATTTGTCACCTAAGACCTAGGTGCCATAGACTTTTTGTTAGAACAGTGTCATGGTAATTGCTTTATAGCAAAGAAAGATAAAGGAAAGGAAAACGCATCTTCGAAAAGTTCTCGCATTTAAGAAAAATTTCTGTTCATAGAATTTTGAGCACTGGTTCTTGGCTACATCAGTCCACGTTCACTTCCTTTTACCTAAAGGACATTGCCCGCAGGTCTTTGGATGCTTTTTCCTTGGGTCCGGTGGTGGCTGCCAACAAGTTGTATAATTCACCCAGTGCCCCTGGCGGAACAATTTGTATCTTACCTAAGATGATAGTGTGGAAGAGAGAATGAGTGAGTTGGCTAGCCTCTTTCTTTCTCTTTTTACCCTTCTTCCTACGGGTGGGTCGAAGAATGCTGGAACTGGTCTGATATAGATGAGTAGGATGGTCATACTGGTAGTGGTTTTTGTATTGTGACTGTACAATAGACAAATCTGCTATTCAGTAGGAAGGGCTCCTCTCTCTAGCAAGGGGAGTGAGGAGTGGTGACAAACCTCTGTGGCTTGCATGGTTTGTTGCTTGAACAGACAGAGTTTTTATTTATTCCTGGAATGCAATGAGTCTTGCTATAAATCATTGCATTTCAACCCAGATGGCTGAGTTTTTAGATATCCGATTGTCTATTTTCTCATGGGCTTGGACCCACTTCTTTAGAACTCGTTCTTCTAGGAAGGGTGGTTAAGTCCCAGCTGGTATAGGATGCTTTTACCTCCCTCCAAGTATAAGTCTATCCTATTGTTAAGACTGAAGGTTTGTTCTGTGTATAAACAAATGACAAATTTTAAATAAATTTTCCTGGGTAGGGGGAAAGACTATTGCATCACAAGGTTCTATGCCTGGTCGGTGACCAGCTTCCACCTCGTATACACATGAGTTGCCAGGATGCCACAGATTCCTTGCTTTACAATCTTTGATTGTTTTTAACCAGTTTCCAGCTGATGCAAAAAGATTATCTTGTTAAGACCGAGGGTTTGTTAGCTATGAAAAACACAAATTGATGAAAAAATTTTCATTTTACCTCTATCACCTATTGTAAAAATACACTGTCTTTAAGAGTCTTACCCTGCAAAATAGGTAATCATACTCATATAAACTAATTTTTTCTTTAACCCAAACCCAATAATTAACACAGAGGGCCTTCCTCTTGGCCTTGTCCTGTAGCAAGTCCAGATGACAAGGAGAATTTCGTTCCAATGTGCTGGGACTTCCAGATGTATGATCAGCCAAGGGGAGTGTTCCCCTCTTTATTATGCTGTATGGTTTATGGAGTGATGACCACAAGATAGGTCCTTGTAAAATAATTGGTTTGTAAAAAAAAAAAAAAGGATTTTTGCTGTCAGACATTTTTTTTATCATATAGTAGTTGTGGATGACTGATGAGCATTACACTACAGGGTTTATAAACTCTTTTCAGGATATTAGTATTGTTGAAGTTATGGACATGGATACGGAAGAGATGTTTGGGATAAGAGATTCTGCAAGCAGAAGAGGATCAGTCGCAAGTGACAGTGACAGAGGGTCAATACATGATGATGATGATGACGATCATGATGATGGAGGGAGAAATTATCCAATGGATGAAGCCTTGGAGGTTCCTGATCCTGCAGCAGAAGGTTTGTAACCTATTTGGTTCATCATTAGATATAGATATCTGCATAGGATAATTTTTTTTATTTAATTGTTCATTATCTCCTGAGTAATTAGTTGTTCATTATCTCCTAAGTAATTTAGTATGGTTTGAAATTTGAAGCATTATTTCACCTTATGCTTTACGTAGTACTATTTTATTAATGATTTGGTTTTAGACTTTTTTAAGTTAGTTTTTCCCAGATATTTCCTAGTCTTTTGTGAAAAGGTAGATAGTTCTGTAAAAAAAAAAAGTTGATGGTTTTAAACATAACTGTTTTGAATTTACACTTGTACTCTCTTTAGTAAGTTCTTTGTCATATACCACTACTAAACTAAGATTAGAAATGATTAGATTTTGCATATGAGCATATAATTCAGTAACATATGTTTAACCCTTAAACGCCGAAGGGGTACATATATTAAAAATCGTCTTCTGTGTGCCGAGGCGGTCTCGGAGTGAGCGCCGAAGCGGAATTTTTTTTTTTTTTTTTTTTAATCACAGAGGCGCTTAGTTTTCAAGATTAAGAGTTAATTTTTGGCTTTTTTTTTTTTTTTTTTTTTTTGCCTGAAGGTTTTAGTAATGCAACCATCAGAAATGAAAAAAAATTATCATTATCTATATAAATAATGCGATATATGATAGTGCGAAACAAGATTTCTATAAATTTGTATTTCAAATCGCGCTATGCGCAAAACGGTTAAAGGTAAAGAGTTAATTTTTTTTTCGTTGTAATGTACACTAAATTGCAATAATTTTGGTATATAACACATTATAAAACGATAAAAGCAACACAGAGAAAATATTATCACAAAATAATGCATGAATTCGTAACGTGCGGACGTAAACAAATATTTTTTTTCAAAATTTCACCATAAATCTAAATATTGTCCTAGAGACTTCCAATTTCTTTCAAAATGAAGACAAATGATTGAATATTACTATACTGTAAGAGTATTAGCTTACAATTGCAGTTTTCGACCATATCTGACGAGTTAAAGTTGACCGAATGTCGAATTTTTTTATATATTTTTTTTATATGCAATTATTTTGGAAATTAGAAAAGCTGCAACCTTCAAATATTTTTAGTTTTATTCTACATGAAATTGCGCACATTTTCATATATAAAACTACTATTAAATGCCTAATAAGAAACAGAGCAAATATTCAGAGAATGCGATGTACGCATTTGGGAGATTTGTGGCGAAGAATCCGCACGCGGAGGGAAGAAAAGTTTTTTTTTAAAATTCACCATTAATCTAAATATTGTGCTAGAGACTTCGAATTTGTTTCAAGATGAAGATAAATGACTGAATATTACTAGACTGTAAGAGTTTTAGCTTACAATTGCGTTTTTCGACCATTTCGGTAGAGTCAAAGTTGACCGAATGTGGTTTTTTTTCTATTTATCGTGATTTATATGCAAATATTTCGAAAATGAGAAAAGCTATAACCTTCAATTGTTTTTGGTTGTATTCTACATGAAATTTCACACATTTTTATATACAAAACTTTATGTAACAGCTAATTTTAAATGGTGCAAACATTACGACAATCGCACGTATGATTTTTTCGGAAGAGTTACCGCGCGGACGTAAAGAAAATATTATTTTTTCATAAATTCACCATAAATCGAAATATTGTGCTAGAGACTTCCAATTTGTTGCAAAATGAAGTTAAATGATTGAATATTACTAGAATATAAGAGTTTTAGCTTTACATTTGCGTTTTTCTACCATTTCGGGTAGAGTCAAAAGTTGTTACGAAGGTTTTGAAAATTTGTCACTTATCATATATGAAAATATTTCAAAATACTTGATATAAAAGCTACAACCATGGGTTGTTTTTAGTTGTATTGTGCATGAAATTGCGCACATTTCCATATATAAAACTTTATGTAACGGCTAAATTTAAAATGGTGCAAACATTACCACAATCGCATGAATGATTTTTTAAGGAACGAGTTACCGCGCGGACGTAAGGAAAAAGTTTTTTCATAAATTCACCATAAATCAAAATATTGTGCTAGAGACTTCCAATTTGTTGCAAACTGAAGGTAAATGATTGAATATTACTAGAATATAAGCGTTTTTGCTTACAATTGTGTTTTTCGACCATTTCGGTAGAGTCAAAATTGACCGAAGGTTGAAATTTTTGCACTTATCGTTATTTATATGAAAATATCTCAAAACTGATAAAAGCTACAATCATGAGTATTTTATTGTTGTATTCTACATAAAAGTGCACACATTTTCATATATAATACTCCATGTAACGGCTAATTTAAAATGGTACAAAAATTATGTCAAAGTGACAAAATAATTTCCGATATGTGTCACCAATACTTTTTAGTGCGGCAAGAAAGAAATTCGCGCTTGCGCGCCTGCTGTAACGATTGTAAACAAAACAACACCTTGATCCGTGAACTCCCAGCATCCCCCAAGGCGCGTGATTCAAGAGTTTTTGGCTGGTAGGCCTATAAGTATTTTTCCGCGAATTTTTAAAAAAACTTTTGTATGTCGACGTAAAATACGTCCAGTCGGCACCCGAGAGACAAAAAATGACGTAAAATACATCCACTCGGCGTTTAAGGGTTAACATAAGATATTAAATGTACAACTAATACCTCAAGATTTCATGCTCATTTTACTTTGTATCCTGTAGATATTAAAAGTTTGTGAATATCTCGTATCTTAGCCGTTGCTGTCAAAATAATGTCTAGAAATTGGCATTTATTCCTTTGGTAATACAAACGATGGGCTTTTATGTTGAAGTAGTCGTCAGCATGAACTGTAGTCGTTCTTTGAAACTTGGTAACAAGGTAGTTCACTGGTGGTAGGTGTGTGATTTGAAAAGAGCCCCTACTCACTTACTCCATCAAGTACAGTGGTACCTCGAGATACAAAAGGCTCGACTTAAAAACTCGAGATACGAAAGCCAATACGAAAAATTTAACGGCTCTACATACGAAAAGTTTTCATGATATGAAAGGTTTCTGAAAGTCCCCCGAACCACCAATAACAATTTTGAAACTCGCGCGCCGCCATCTTAGTAGACTCGCCACCATCTTGGTAGACTCGCCACCATCCTTCTGCTCTCCCGTTGGTTCCTGATGCTAGTCACCGCCATGAGATCCTTCTCTCCTATTGGACAGCATCCCTCCCGTCATGCATCTATGTACGTATACGTGGTGGCGTGCCTACCTTGTCCACTTCGTACCAGCATCGTTATCGTACGCATGCGGTATTCGTTCGGTTCAACGATTTCGTTTAGTAACGTAAATTCGTTAGTGATTTCGTTGTAGTATACGTATTATCGTGTTGTGTGAAAACTTTATTATGTAAACTACTATCCGACTTACAACCTGCTCGACATACGACCACCCGTACTTACAACCTTACTTCAGACAGTTGACCATTAAGTTACTTGGCACTGCGCCATCTCATGAGAACTCTCATCACTCAGGCATGAGAACTCTCATCACTCAGGCAGCATCAGTTTGAGTTACCCTGCCCTATCTGCAGCATCATTTGGTATTAACTGCACGGTAGACTGAATTGCAAACCAATTTAAGTAAGAATCGACTTCTGACATGCATGCAAGAACCTAACCCCATTGCAACTCAATGCCTGATTGTACGTAATATATACTATTACATAAATGATTTAAATGTATTAGTAGAAGTACATTATGGTAAAAAGATTGAAATAATGATTGTACATTACATTACAGTACTAAGTAGGCACTTTTATATAGCAAAGGTTTGATAGTATACCCTACCCAGTATGTTGGCCACTTTCTAAGGTTCGACTTACATCCATTCTGACTTACAACCAGTGGGTCGGAACCAAACTTGGTTGTAAGTAGGATAGTACTTGTACTTATACGTAAATTACGTACAAGATAACGTAGTCATGGGTCCCAAGAAAGTTGAAATTCACGGAAAGAAGCGCATGCTCTCTTTGGAGACAAAGATGGAGATCATCAAGAAGTATGAAGCTGGTATGCGATTGAGTGTGATCGCCAAGGAATAAGGCCGTAATCTGTTGACAATAGGCACCATCCTTAAACAGAAGCATGCCATCAAAGCAGCTACACCGTCGAAGGGCATCATTATTTTGTCCAGCAAGAGGTCCCACGTGCATGACGAGATGGAACGGCTGCTTCTTGTCTGGATAAAAGACAAAGAAATCGCTGGCGATACGGTAACGGAGACGGCAATCGCCCACAAAGCCAGCGCTATTTTCGGCGATTTGATTGCGCAGGCGGAAGACGACGGAGGGGAAGGGACTTCAGCGCAAACCCCAGAGTTCAAAGCTTCGCATGGGTAGTTAGAGAAATTTCGCAAACGAACTGGCATCCATTCGGTGGTGCATCATGGGGAGGCTGCCAGCTCAGACACGAAAGCAGCCGAAGCATTTAAGAAGACTTTCGATGAGATGATGACCAAGGAAGGCTACAGTTCTCAGCAGGTTTTCAACTGTGATGAGACTGGCCTTTTTTGGAAAAAAATGCCTCGTCGGACGTACATCACGGAGGAAGAGAAGAAGCTACCCGGGCATAAGCTTATGAAAGACAGGCTTACGCTCGCACTTTGTTCGAACGCCAGTGGGGATTGCAAGGTGAAGCCCTTACTGGTGTATCATTCCGAGACTCCTTGAGCCTTCAAGGCCCACAAAGTGTTGAAGGAGAAGCTTCCAGTGATGTGGAGGGCTAATGCAAAAGCCTGGGTAACGAGGCTTTTGTTCACCGAGTGGGTAAATCTGTGTTTCGGCCCGACAGTAAAGAAATTTTTGGAAGAGAAGGGCCTCCCTCTGAAATGTCTGCTGGTGTTGGACAATGCTCCTCCCCACCCTCCCCACCCTCCTGGCCTCGAGGAAGATATTAGCGGAGTATTCCTTCATCAAGATTCTTTTTCTTCCGCCCAACACCACCCCTCTCCTCCAGCCCATGGACCAGCAAGTGATAGCGAACTTTAAGAAGCTGTACACGAAACATCTTTTCAAGAGATGTTTCGACATCACCGATACCTCAAACCTCACCTTGCGTCAATTTTGGAAGGAACATTTCAACATCGTCATTTGTATCTGACTCATCGACCAAGCTTGGAAGGAGGTTTCGAGGCGAACCTTGAATTCCTTGTGGAGGAAACTCTGGCCTGATGCCGTATCCGCCCGAGACTTCGAGGGATTTGACATGGGCGAAGCTGGTGCTGCAGAGTCCGAAACAGTTGGCGATCTCGAAACTGTTTTGGAACCAGATCTTGACGAGATCGTTGCACTCGGCAAGTCCATGGGGCTGGTCATCGACGAGGACGACATCAACGACCTTCTTGAGGAGCACCAAGAGGAGCTTACGACGGATGACCTGAAGGAGTTGGAGGCCATGCAACATAACGTCGTTCAAGAGGAGTTCTCTAGCAGCGGCGAGGAAGAGGAGGAGGACCCTATGACAACGGCAGAAATTAAGGATGTCCTAGCCGCTTTTCATAAAGTGCAATCGTTTATTGAAAAAAAGACACCCCGAAAAGGCTCACACAGGTCGTATGCTTGCGCAGTTTGATGACGTTTGCCTGAGTCGTTTCAGGAACATTGTGAAAAGTAGGCAGAAGCAATCTTCCTTGGATCGTTATTTTTTAAAGAGGCCTTTAGCATTAGCAGGAGTAAGCAAAAGGAAGAACCAAGTGATAAAAACAGAAAGTTGAAAGCAAAAAAGGAAGAACCAAGTGATGAAAACAGAAAGTTGAAAGCAAAAAGGAAGAACCAAGTGATAAACAGAACGTTGAAAGTGGTGATGAAGTTGAAATTCTGTAAAAAAAAAAAAAAAAAAAAACAAAAAAAAAAAAAAAAAAAAGCCTACGTAAAAGTCAAAAAAAGAAAAAAAGAATTTTGTTCATGCAACTTACCTGACAGATATATATATAGCTGTATTCTCCGAAGTCTGACAGAATTTCAAAACTCGCGGCACACGCAGTGGGCGGCCAGGTGGTAGTACCCATTCCCGCCGCTGGGAGGCGGATATCAGGAACCATTCCCATTTTCTATTCATATTTTTTCTGTCGCCGGTCGGTAAACAACTGTTACAGACCTCCGCCTAGGGATTGGATTGACTCATTCTAAGTATCTGGATTGACTTTTGGTTATTGATTCTGGATTGTTGGATTGGCATACGCGATAGTGGACTGTTTTTTGATTTTGGATTGGCTTTTCTTTGAACGTGATGTCTGGATCAAGTTCAGTGAGTTTCAGAGTGTGTGTGAAGAGTGATTGCAAGATGAGGCTACCTAAATCATCGGTAGATCCCCACACAGTATGTATGGGGTGTAGGGGGCATGTATGTTTGTTGGATGATCGGTGCAATGAATGCGAAGGTTTGAGCCGATGATGGATGGAAAGTGTATGATTCTTATCGGCGTAAATTGGAACGCGATAGGATCAGGAGGGCTTCCTCCAAGAGCGGTTCTCGAAAGTAAGGGAAGTAACATTTCATCTGTATTAACACCAGTAGAATTTGCTTCACCTAATCCTGTATTGTTGCCTGCGGGCCCTGATTCTGTGTCTGGAGAAGGTAATGCCCTTTCTCTGATTCTAGAGTCGTTACGCACTCTAGAATCCAAAGTGTTGGCCTTGGAAACCGGCTCAATTAAAGTGTGTGATCGTGCCCCTAGTGTTGTGGAGGGGGCGTCAGATCGGCCCCATAATGCCTCTAGGCCTAGACCTCTATCGGACTCCCAGGACTCAGGGAGTGGGTATGTCGAAAGCCGCAAGAGGGTTACGGGGGCTCCCCACCGATCTGGCGTCCCTTCGGCAGGACCTGTTGTTAGTTCCCAGGCTGCCAAGGAGCGTGCGCAGGCTCGCATCCTTAAGGACTGTTTTTCGTCCTCCGAGGCGCCCTCCCCGCGCAAGGGGTGGAGCGCTCGAGAGACTCGCGTCCTTTGAAAAAGGACTTTTCCGAGTGAGGACGCTACACGTCTCTCTCAATCCGTTATCGTTGCAGTCTTCACCTGCGTCGTATGACGCGTTTTCCTCCGCAGAAGAGAGGTAGGACGTCATCTGAGGATGACGCTGAGAAGCGCTTCTTTCGCGCTTCGGAGAGGCAGGTAGCTGTACTTGTGAGAAGGAAGGAGGCGTCCCCTCGCCCCTCGTCTTCTTGCAGGTTCAGCCCTTCACCTCCTCTAGTTTCTTCACTAACGAAGAATATTCTTGTGTCTCTTCAAGACCAATTGTCAGCTTTAATGGCTCAGAAGACTCGCCCAGCAGCAGTCGAGCCTAAGCGTAGGAAGGACGTCAGGCTGCCTGTCAAGAGGACGAAGCAGTCCCCTTCTTCGTCTCCTCGTTCGTCTCTGTCTCCGCTTGCTTCCCCGTCGGAGCTTCCTCGATCTCGTTCTACTTGTAGGAAGTCTCGTGGACAGGACGCTTTTCTTCCCTCTCGACGTCCTGATCAGCCCGCGCGTCAGGACGCCTTTGAGGACGCTCGGCAGGACGCCTTGGAGGATGCTTTTGAGGACGCTCGGCAGGACGCTTTTGAGGACGCTCGTCGGGACGTTTTGCTAGACGCTTTGCCTTTTGAGAAGGCTTTCGAGAGCGCCCAGAAGGACGCTTTGAAAGCGGAAAGCTAGACGCTTTAGCGGGAAGCGTAAGGACGCTTCTCTAGAGCGAGTTAGAGTAGCCTCTCTTGACGCTCAGCGCTGTCAAGACGCTCTTCGTTCTTCAAAGCACTAAGGATCGACAGAAGGTCGGTCGCATTGAAGAAGCTGCTACACCTAAACCTCGAAAGTCTTTGTTGAAGGCTAGACCCGTTGGGCGCACGCCCTCTCCAGAGGAGCAGTCTCCTTTGCCTCTTAGGGAGGAAGGAGAGCTTAGTAGTCCGGCGGACTCAGTTGAGGAGGAGCAGCCTTCGGTTTCGTCTGTGTCGGATTATAAAGTGCTGGTACGACTGCTACGCTCGTCTTTTGGAGACAAGTTCCAGCCTGCAGCTCCCAGGTCTCCACCCTCTCAGTTTTCGTCATCTAAGTCTTGCAAGGTCCCGGAGTTTGTGGAAATGAAAACTTCGTTGTCCACCAAGAGGGCTTTTAAGAAGTTGCAAGATTGGATGGAACGTCGGAATGATCAGGGCAAGTCGACTTTCGCCCTTCCTCCTTCAAGACTCAGTGGGAAAGGTGGCATCTGGTATGAGACCAAAGGAGAAGTAGGAGTTAAGATCCCGTCATCTTACCAAGGGGACTTTGCTAGTCTGGTCGATGCTCAGAAGAGGTCCCTTTTGTCGACTGCTAAGATTTCATGGACGCCTACGGAGATTGATCATCACATGAAAGGACTGTTAAGGACTCTCGAAGTCTTTAACTTTCTAGACTGGTGCTTGGGAGTCCTAGATCTTCAATCTAGGAGTCCTGACTCGTTAAGTCTGGGGGAGCTGTCCAATGTGTTATCCTGCATGGACAAGGCCGTCAGGGAAGGTTCGGAAGAGTTAGTGTCTCACTTCGGCACTGCTTTTCATAAGAAGAGAGCGCTGTTCTGCAACTTTACGGCTAGATCTGTTTCTACAACACAGAAAGCGGAGCTTCTCTTTGCACCTCTTTCGAACCATCTCTTCCCCCAGACTATGGTAAAGGACCTGGCAGTGAGCTTACAGGAGAAGGCTACCCAGGACCTCTTGGCCCAGTCTTCAAGACGTCCCGCAGTCCCTACTACGTCGTCTTTTGGACGACCACCTAGGAAGGTTAAACCCTTTCGTGGGGCTCCTCCCTCGAGAGCTGCTCCTCGAGGGAGAGGGCTTTCAAGAGGAAGAGCTTCTTTCAAGCCAAAATCTTCTAAATGAAAATCAAGTCTTTCAGATGCCTGTCGGAGCCAGGCTGAAGTTCTTTGAGGGGGCGTGGAGAGTGAGAGGTACAGATGCTTAGTCCCTCAAGATAGTGGAACAGGGGTACAAAGATCCCCTTTTTGGACCTCCTCCTCTATCCACAACTCCCAGAGATCTTTCCCCGTCATATCAAGGGGAGAAACTTGTCAGATTCTTTTCGATCTTTTAGATCAAATGATCGAGAAAAGAGCGGTGGAAACAGGTCTTAGACCTGGGTCACCCAGGATATTCAACAGGCTTTTCCTGGACCAAAGCAGTCGTCGGGGTGGCATCCAGTCTTGGACGTGAGCAGGCTGAATATTTTTCATAGAAAAGAAAAAATTCAAGATGGAAACGCCTCAGTCGGGTTCTAGGAGCCTTGAGACCGGGCGACTGGATGGTGTCCTTGGACCTACAGGACGCATACTTTCACGTTCCAATCCAACCCTCTTTCAAGAAAGTTTCTGGAGGTTTGTGTTAAAAATGACAAAGTTTGGCAATTCCGACCCGCCCTTTGTTTCGGCTTAAGCACGGCTCCGATGGTATTTACCATGCTCATGAAGAACGTAGCGAGATGGTTACATTTCTGCAGGGATAAGAGTATCCCTGTATCTCGACGATTGGCTTGTCAGAGCATTGTCAGAAGAGAGGTGTCTGAAGGACCTTCACTTCACGTTAGCCTTGGCGAGGTCCCTGGGACTTCTGGTCAACCTCGAAAAGTCGATCTGACCCCAACACAGTCCATCGTGTATCTGGGGATTCAGATGGATTCAGTGGCTTTTCGGGCGTTTCCCGTCCCAGGAACGACAGCTGCAAGGCTTAGAGAGAGTTTCGGCCTTCCTGGGAAGGAAACTTGCTCGGCGAGGGAGTGGATGAGTCTGCTTGGGACCATTTCCTTGCTGGAAAATTTTGTTTGTTTCCCTGGGAAGACTACAACCTCAGGCCTCTCTCAGTTTTTCCTGGCAGAAGAATGGAGAGTCAAAGAGATCTGGATGCGACCTTTATGATCACCGAATCGGTGAAAAACCATCTAAGATGGTGGTTAGATCCTCGGAAGTTTCGAGAGGGTTTGTCCCTAAAGCTTCTGAGACCCCGACTAGTGTTGTTTTCCGACGCCTCCGTGTCGGGATGGGGAGCAACACTGGGAGGGGAAGAAGTGTCAGGCGCGCTGGAGGGGGGGAACAGGTGTCCTGGCACATCAATGTGAAGGAACTAGCGGCGGTTTTTCTGGCGCTACAGTTCTTCCAGCAAAAGGTTGCAGGAAAAGTTGTCCAAGTCAACTCGGACAACACCACGGCCCTTGCGCACCTAAAGAATCAGGGAGGTACACACTCCCGTCCTCTATTTTACTTAGCGAGGGAGATTCTGCTGTGGGCAGATGCAAGGCGAATCAGGATCCTGACGAGATTTATCGCAGGAGTCCAGAACGTCAGAGCAGACCGTTCTCAGCGACAGGATCAGATCCTGCCGACGGAATGGACTCTGCACCAAGACGTCTGTCGGGAACTATGGAAACTGTGGGGACGTCCTTTAGTCGACCTATTTGCGACGTCGAGGACGAAGAGGTTGCCTCTTTATTGCTCCCCTGTGTTGGATCCGGGAGCAGTCGCTATAGACGCTATAGACGCTCTGCTCTGGGACTGGACGAACCTGGACTGTATGCCTTCCCGCCATTCAAGATCATGGGGAAGTCATAAGGAAGTTCGCGGCATCCGAGGGGACGAGGTTGACCCTGGTCGCCCCGATGTGGCCCGCGAAAGAATGGTTCACGGAGGTACTGTCCTTCCTCATAGACTTTCCGAGGACGTTGCCCTGGAGGAAAGATCTACTCAGACAGCCCCACTTCGCAAGATATCACCGAAACCTCTCCGCTCTGGGTCTGACTGCGTTCAGACTATCGAAAAGTTGGCCAGAGCGAGAGGTTTTTCTAAAGCAGCTGCGAAAGCGATCGCCAACGCAAGGAGGGCTTCCTCGAGAGCTGTTTAACCAGTCGAATAGTGGGCTTCCTTCAGGGCATGGTGTAGAAAGGAGGGAATTTCCTCTTCCACTACCTCTGTGAGCCAGATAGCCGATTTCCTGCTAATAATAGGATGCAGTCAGAAAAGCTGGCAGTCCCCGACCATCAAGGGATATAAAAAGTATGCTGTCAGCAGTCTTCCGACACAGAGTCCTAGACTTACTGACCAACAGAGATCTTCACGACTCTTAGATTTTTTGAGACAACCAAGATACCTCAGGCGAGGCCTCCTTCTTGGAACTTAGATTTAGTTCTAAGACTATTGGTGTCGAGTCCTTTCGAGCCTCTCCATGCAGCGTCTCTTAGGAACTTGACGAAGAAGGCTCTTTTCCTAACTGCTCTGGCGACGGCGAAGAGAGTTAGCGAAATTCAAGCCATTAGTAAGCAGGTGGGCTTCAAAGGTGACAATGCTGTCTGCTCTTTGAGTCCCACTTTCTTAGCGAAAAATGAAAACCCGTCTAACCCTTGGCCCAGGAGCTTCGAAATTAAGGGTATGACAAGCCTTGTGGGCCAAGAAACCTGAGAGAGCCCTGTGCCCTGTCAGGGCTCTAAAGTTTTATGTTCGCAAGACAAAGGAGGTACGAGGTCCCTCAGATAATCTGTGGTGTTCGGTAAAAAGACCCGATATACCATCATCCAAGAATGCTTTGGCTTTCTTTCTGAGAGACGTGATAAAAGAGGCTCATTCGTCTTACCAGAAGACCGATTTGAGCCTCTTGCGAGTGAAAGCTCACGAGGTCAGAGCTGTCGCAACCTCGCTTGCCTTCCAAAGGAACATGTCGATCAAGGACATCCTTGACGCCACCTTTTGGAGGAGCAATTCAGTATTCGCCTCACACTACTTAAGAGATGTGAAGAAGTATACGAGGACTGTTGTTCTCTTGGGCCATACGTTTCTGCAGACACAGTCTTGGGGGCTGAAGGTAGCTCTCTCCCTATCCCTTAGTTAGGTTTAGGTTAGTTTTTAGTTGTTGTGTTTTTTTGGTTGTGGTGAGTCTTGTGGAAGAACTCCCATCTCTTAGTTTAGTGTTCAGGGGGTCTTGGATAGTTGGTCAGGTGGTGGTCAGTTGCTTCGTTGCCCTCATATGTATGGCTCTATGGTCTTGTCACGTTGAGGTCACGTCCCCGTTGACAGAGCATCCAGAGCGCACCAGCACTACAGGTCTCCACCTGGCTGGCAACTCTGATTAAGCACAAGCAGGCTTAAGTGACAGTAATCACAGAGTCTACTTTGCTAACAGGTGAGGAACCAAGGTGTACATCATCTACTTAATTTAAGTTTCCTGCAAATCCTATTCTGTCTCTTCCCACCATCCGAAGGTGGGATTCAGCTATATATATATCTGTCAGGTAAGTTGCATGAACAAAATGTTATTGTTATAATACAATTAAGTTTGTTCCTACTTACCTGGCAGATATATATAATTAAGTGCCCACCCACCTCCCCTCAGGAGACAGTGGCACTGAGAAAATATGAATAGAAAATGGGAATGGTTCCTGATATCCGCCTCCCAGCGGCGGGAATGGGTACTACCACCTGGCCGCCCACTGCGTGTGCCGCGAGTTTTGAAATTCTGTCGGACTTCGGAGAATACAGCTATATATATATCTGCCAGGTAAGTATGAACAAACTTAATTGTATTATAACAATAACATTTTAATTTTAGTTTTTTGTAAAGTTAAGTGTTACAGTTTTGTTAATGTGTTTCGTAAATTTTAGTTTATGTAAGTTTTCCTTACATTTTTTAAAATTTTTTATGTGTTTTTGTAAAGTTAAGTGTACGTACGTATCTGCCTTTTGTCCCCCTCCTCCTCTGCCGGCACTTTCGGAGATAGCCTCACTCGAAAGGTAAGCTTCCACATTTTACGCCTCACTCGAAAGGTAAGCTTCCACATTTTACGTACAGTATTTCTTGTATACCATGTACACTAATACACTTTATTTACAGGTTATTTTGCATTTTGTTATTAATTTAGGTATTGAATGGTCCAAATTGTTGTAGTATTTCATTGTTTATAGGTCAATTTAGCTTTATTATGAAATTTACTGTTGTGTTTTTGGAGGGCTTGGAACGGATTAACCATTTTACATGTAAAATGTGGTCCAAGATACGAAAACTTCATGATACGAAGGGCGCCTCGGAACGGATTAATATCGTATCTCGAGGTACTACTCTACTTATTAATTTTTTTTTTTTTGGCAGTGATCAAGTTAAGACATCTATCTGCAGTCTGCTTGACTAAGTTTAAAGATTTTTCATATTTCACATAAGTGACTTACCAAACAATTACATTAGCTGTACGGTTTCATACCAGGCAGTCGAAAATTCAAATTCCTGGCGGCGGTAGTAGCGCTGCCATTGTTTGTGTAGGTGATACAGATCCCGCCCACTTTCGGGAATATCTGGTACTGCTGAGCTTAAGACTTCATTTCGTTTTCTGCCGGCCACGGGGTAACACCGGTGGTTTGTTGTTGCAGTCGACTTTCGTTGCCATTGTGGATTTTTTTCTTTTTGGTGATGTACAATTTCTTGGTTGGCTTTTTTGTTTCATCAGTTAGCTGCCTACCGTATATTTCGGCGTATAAGTCGACCGGAAGATAAGTCGACCCCCCAATTCTGAGTAAATTTTTATGATTTTAACTAATATCGGGTATATTAGTCGACCTATAAAATGTGAGCAGCAGGATAAAACTTATCATATAAAATAACCTGAATGTTATTACGGTACATATGTTGCTCTACTTACCATAAGAAATACAGGTAATATACTCGGTATATTAACAAATTTGTGTAATATATAAAAGATGAATACCGGCAAATATGATTAGAAATGACGAAACGAAAGATACGTTACTCGAGTGTAATGTAAACAAACAAAGCGCTAACTAACGCTGCATAACAGCCTACGTTTATATGTATGTACAAACTGCCACTCAAATTAATGTTTTGATTGAGTTGTTAAAACGACGTGCCGGTATTTTATTATTATGTTGGAATATTCCTTGACCATTGGTTCTTCTATGGCATAAACAGGCTCCTTTAAGGGAAAACGAACCTGCAGTTGATTCACCAGATTCAAACTGGGATCCTTATGATGAAACCATGAATGATAATTTGTTTGATGAATTGTTTAATTCAAATGACGATGACTCAAGTAATTTTGAAGGATTTTAAATACATATTTACAATTAAATACAATTTTTTTTATTTTATTGAAAGTGATAAATAAAGATTTCATACCATAAATGTTTTTGAACAATACCCCGGTAAATACAAAACTGTCAGAGTGAACAAATCCTTCTCAATTACTGTACTACAAATGGCTACGCAATGTTTACACTTGCTGTTCGATTGGGGTTTTTTCAAGTTACTTTGATTTTTTTCATTTTATTTAAGGTAATAGATGTTCTAATGTATTATTGTTGTTGTATTACAGTGTGAAATGTTTTTAATACTGGTATTTACATATATAGTTACCTCAACAAGGCTGTCATTGTTATTAGCCAACTGTAAAGCCTGAAAATAATAAAGATTCACTTTTTGTAACCGTTAGATAAGTCGACCCCCTAATTTTGGCATGATTTTTTTGGGCTAAAGGGTCGACTTATACGCCGAAATATACGGTAGTTATTAACAAGTTATTACGAAGATGACTGATGCTAGTACTTCTTCAGTTAGGTTTTGCAGCAGCGGCTGCAAAACTAGATTAGCTAAACTATATTACGATCCGCACTCCAAATGTGTTAAATGTAGGGGTCAGTGCTGTAGCAAGGAATTAACTTGTGATGAGTGCTGTAGTTTAGATGAACAAGGTTGGAAGACTTTTCAAGCTCATTTGGATAAGATGGACAAAGATAGGAAAAGGAAAGCAGCTCTTAGAGCTGGTAGTAAAACTAGAGTAGAGACAACTCCTGTGCCTTTAGAGGCAAACAAACCGTCACTATCTTCACTTTTATCGAATATTTCACCTAATGATAATCCTCCAACTTCAGTACCAATTACTCCAGACCAGGTATCCCATGTTTCTGATCCCAACACCATTTCCTTGTTAGAGTCTAAGACAAGAAATTTGAGTTCTTGGCAAAATCTGTTATGGATTTGGGTATGTCATTTCGTGCGTTCATAGAGAAGTCAAGTGAAAAGGCCAGTGTTAGGCCAAGTGTCAGTGTCGTGTCCGAGGAGGCGGCTGTCCTTTCCCCCTGTTCTAGACGAAGGTCCCTGTCCCGCTCCCCAGCTCCCAGGAGAAGACGTACCGGAGGTCGAAGGGAGACCGGGGGAGTTTGCCCACGGTCTGTGGCTGACTCCGTCGACGTAGTCGACTCGCGAGTGCCCAGGAAACGCCGCTGGAAAGGCGTAGATATCAGTGACGCGCAGTTGTCGTCCGACTTGGAAGTGCGGTTGCCTGTGTCGAAGTGAAAAGTGTGGAGTGATTTAGTGTCGCGTCCTTTGAAGAGACATGCCCAGTGTACGAGAGGGATGTCGCCGCCTGTTAAGAAATCCAAGAAGCACTGGAGTCCACAACCTTCCTGCAGTTTCGTGCCGGACCAGTTTTTCCGGGAAGATCGTCAGTCCTCTTCGGATAGCGTAACTTCTGACGGAGTCAGATGCTCACGTGTGTTACAGCGCTCGCGCGCTTGTGAGACTGACTCGCCTTGTTGTGTATCAATAGGAGTTTCGACTCGTTCGCCTCATTCGTCTTGAGCAGTTTCGACTCGTTCGCCTCATTCGCCTTGAGCTGCTTCGACTCGTTCGCCTCATACGTCTCGGGTTGTTTCGACTCCCAGTCGTTCGTTTTCGAAGAAGAGCCGTACGACAGCCACGACTTCATCTTCGTCTAAGGATGATTCGAAGGCCAAACCCTTGCTAGAGGATTCCGTGTTGGGTCCCTTTCAACATCAACTTCAAGAATTGATGGTCTTTTTGAAGAAGACAACGAGCCAGACGGAAGAGGAAGATGGGGTATCGGCCGTCCTGTCGGAAGAGGAAACTCAAGACCAGGATTCGAAGCCCTCTTCTGCTTATTCTAGTCTGTTAAGGTTTCTTTTACAGACTTATCCGGACTTTTTTGAACCAGCTTCGCCTTCTTCACCTCCGTCGATGTTTGTGAAGGATAGGAGATCAGCGCCTTTGGGGTTATCGAAACCAGTTCTTTCTCAGTCCTCGAAGAAAGCACTGAAGGAAGTAGAAGAGTGGCTTGCTGAGAAGAGAGAGTCAGGCAAGGCTTCGTTCGCCTTCCCTCTGTTGAAGCTGCAGAATAAAACCTACAGGTTTTGTGCGACAGGAGAATTTCCATCTTTGGGAGTTTCTGCTTCCTCCTAAGGAGAATTCTCTGGTCTTGTGGACTCTCACAGAAGAGCAGCGTTCTCGGCTGCGAAAGTGTTGTTCTCTTCACCCGAGTTAGATCACCTGGTGAAGAACTTATACAAGTTGATTGAAGTCTTCAGTTTTGTACATGCAACTTCCCCGGCAGATATATACTTAGCTTATGTCTCTGACGTCCCGACAGAATTCAAAACTCGCGGCACACGCTACAGGTAGGTCAGGTGATCACCCTCTCCCGCCGCTGGGTGGCGGGAATAGGAACCATTCCCGTTTTCAGACCAGATTTTTTCTGTCGCCGGTGCTAACAACATCGTTGTTAGTTCCTCCTGCATGGATTTCTGCTTGCTTTGCTAAGGATTGTTTGGTGAAGTATTCTTTCTTTGGCTTTGGTATACGCTGATTTGGACTGTTATTTGGATTCTTTATTATGGCTGATGTTGTGCCTGAAACTCGTTTTAGAGTTTGTGTGAAAGAAGGATGTAAGGTGAGACTGCCGAAAGCTTCGGTGGACCCTCACACTATTTGTCTTAAATGTAGGGGGAATGAATGCTCAGTTAGTAACACATGTGACGAGTGTTTGAGTTTGACTGAAGTGCAATGGAAGAGTTTGACTGCGTATGTAAATAAGTTGGAGAAAGATAGAATTAGGAAAGCTGCTAAAAGTTCAAGTAGGTCCTGCTCTTTGGATCAGGACAATCTTTCTATTTCCAATGTAATTTCTCCTACTGCTAACGCAGGTTCAGCTCCTTCCCCCCGCAGCGAAATCGTAGATTCGTCTCGATCGGAGAAAGCTGCAATGGAAGCGTCGATCCGTAATTTGCAAAGGCAATTACGAGAAATGGAAGGTAAGAGTGAAGGGTGCAGTGAAGTGTACAGTGTCCCCAGTGTAGTGGAGGGGGCGTCTGACCGACTCCGCATTGCTCCTAGGCCTAGACCTCTTTCAGACTCCCATGACCAAGGGAGGAGGAATGTCGAAAGCCGCAAGGGGGATGTAGAGTATTCCCAACGGTCAGGCGTCCCTTCGGCAGGCCCTGTAGACTCGTCCCAGGCTGCCTTGGACAGCTATAGACAAAGCGTCCTTAGGAAGTGTTTTTCCGACTCGGATTCTACTTCTCCGAGACGCGGATGGAGCTCCGCATCTAAGTCGCGCCCTCTGAAGAGAGCCTGGAAGGCGCCTGCAGGAGACGCATTAGACTCCAGCCCAGAGCCTTTTCCGGAGTATTCTCCCGCTCAGAAGAAGAGAGCGATGAAGTCTCCTGTTTCTTCTCCGGAAGGAATTCGTGCTTCTACAAAGAAGTTCTTGGTAGGACTGCAGGAGCAGCTATCCTTGTTAGTAGGCTCGCTATCTAAGGAGCCTTCTCGCAGGAAGGACGTCTCTCTTCCAGTAAAGAGCTCTCGTAAGAGACGGTCGTCAAGTCGGTGTTCGGACTCTGGTAGGCGTCTCTCTCCTGGAAGGCGCTACTCCCCAACAAGATCGTTGTTATACGCCTCTCCCTTTCGAGAACGATCTACTACTATGACCAGAAGAGCTTCTTCTAGTAGGATCCCGCATTCCTCTAGACGCCCGAATAAGGGCGCAAGCCCCTCTCCTGACAAGGATAGTCGATCCTTTCATAGGAGTAAAGAATGTTCTACTTATAGGCGTTCGCTGAGAGATAGAAGCGCCTCTCCTTGCTATCTTAAGGAACAAGATAATCTCCGTTATTCACGGGGACGCAGAGAGAGAGAAGAAGAAATCTCGCCCCCCAGACGTTCTCGGAGAGATTTTAGCGCCTCTCCTAGCAGGCGCCATCGTGATGTTAAACGGTATTCTTCAACCAGGCGTTTTACTCCTTCCAGGCGCCCAGAACGGGGCCTCTCCACGCAGACGCCAGGAGCCTGAAAAGAGCAGGATGGGTTCTGTACGCCCTACTCCTGTTAGGCTTTCCTTAGGAGTTTCGAGTTTGCCTTCTCACAAGAATCTTCGGAAGGAAGTAAACCCCTCTCCTGGCAGGAGCCAGGATGAGAGCAGACGTTTTTCTACCCCAAGGCGCGTAGCGCCTGATAGACGCTACCGACGTGACGCTAGCGCCTCTCCTCACAGGCGCCAAGAGCCTGGAAAGAGCCTGTTACGGGATTCTCGCCCTACTCCTTGTAGAGTTTGCTGTAAAGATGCGAGCTCTTCCCCTCTCAGGCAGCAAGAACTTTTGAGAAGAAGCAGGCATTCTTCTTCTCCGAGGCCCCTTCCAGTAGAAACTGTTTCTTCAGGCAATAGGATCTCTTTGGGGAGTGGTCTTCCTTCCTCTACCAAACTTCCTTTGAAGGAAAAGAGCGCTTCTCCTTCTAGGACTCCTTCTCCGAAGAGGCATTCTTCTCCTAATGCTACCTTTGAAGAGGTATCTGAGGAGGAACTTCCTGTAGATGCGGGCGTCTCGGATTACAAGAGACTGGCGGCCCTGCTTCTTCAAGAGTTCGGTGACTCTCTTCGTCCTGCAGATCCTCCTTCGCCGGGATCACTGCTTTCAAGCACTAAGCTTTCCAAGTCCTCTTCGTTCGTGAAAATGAATCCGACCCTTTCGATGATGAAAGCCATCAAGAGCTTGGAGAACTGGCTCCTCTCTAAAAAAGAAGCGGGCAAGACGGTTTTTTCCTGCCCTCCTTCGAAGTTGGCAGGTAAGCCAGGTGTCTGGTATGACACGAAAGAGCCAATGGGATTGGGCCTCCCTTCTTCAGCGGATGCTGATTTTTCAGCGTTAGTGGATTCGTCTAGAAGACGCTCTCTTCATTCGGCAAAGGCCTCATAGGGAATGTGCGAAATGGACCATTTACTTAAGGGTCTATTTCGCACACTTGAGGTCTTTAATTTTATGGATTGGGCCTTGGAAGCCCTGGCCAAGAGAGCACAGGATCCAGACTTTGTTTCGATGGAAGTTTTAACGAGTGTACTTTCTTGTCTGGATAAGGCCTTGATGGATGGATCTATGGAGGTGGCTTCTCTCTTTGGATCGGCAGTCCTTAAAAGAGATCTGTCTACAGTTCTTTTTTGACGAAATCGGTGTCTCCTCTACAGAGATCCTCCCTGCTTTATTCGCCCCTGTCTAGTCACCTGTTTCCACAAGAGACAGTGAGAGATATATCTAAGTCTTTATCCGAAAAGGCTACTCAGGATCTGCTTGCGCAGTCGGCAAAAAGACTAAAGCCAGCAGTCCCTTTGGCTAAAAGAGAGAAGCCTGCTTTTCAGCAGCCCTTTCGAGGGAGAACGACGGCTAGACCCTCTCTTAGGAGTAGGAGACCGGTTAAGAGAGGAAGATCAGCACGCAAGCCCTTCCCTAAACCACAATGAGAAAGTAGTCCTCCAGACTACAGTAGGAGCCAGACTGCTGAAGTTTGCGAAAGTCTGGGCTCAGAGAGGGGCGGACAACTGGTCCCTCTCTATCCTCGAGAGAGGATACCTTATCCCCTTCAGGGAGAAGCCTCCCTTAACAACAACTCCAAGGGAGTTAACAGCAAGATACCGAGATTCTTTAAAGAACCAGGCCCTGCTACAACTAGTAGAAGAAATGATGGACAAAGAGGCGATAGAAAGGGTTCAAGACCTTCAATCTCCAGGGTTTTACAACCGTCTTTTTCTTGTACCAAAAGCCTCAGGAGAGTGGAGACCAGTCCTGGACGTAAGTGCCCTGAATCGCTTCGTTGTCAAGACGAAGTTCACGATGGAGACGACTTCCTCCGTTCTTGCAGCTCTTCGTCCAGGGGATTGGATGGTGTCCCTGGACCTTCAGGATGCCTATTTTCATGTACCTATCCATCCCTCATCCAGGAGGTACCTAAGATTCATGGTACAGGGCAAAGTTTTTCAATTTCGAGCCCTATGCTTCGGTCTTGCCACGGCCCCTCAGGTGTTCACGGGTCTTATGAGGAATGTCGCTCATTGGCTTCATATCGAAGGAGTAAGAATCTCGTATCTCGACGATTGGCTGATCCGGGCCCAATCAGAAGATCGATGTCTGGATACTTGATATTAACACTGGACCTAGTTCAGTCCCTGGGACTGTTACTAAACCTCGGGAAGTCCCAGAGAATCCCCAGCAAAGCATTGTCTATCTGGGGATTCTGATGGATTCTCAGGGTTTTCGTGTGTATCCATCAAAGGAACGACAGGAGAGATGTTTACAGAAAGTGACGACCTTCTTAGAGAAAGAACAATGTTCCGCGAGGGAATGGATGAGTCTTCTGGGGACCCTTTCCTCGTTGGAACAGTTCGTTTCTCTAGGGAGGCTACACTTAAGACCCCTACAATTCTTCCTCAGAGAGAAATGGGATCAGAAGCACCAAGAGCTTTCGGACTCCTTTCAGCTCTCAAAGAGCATAAAGGAGGACCTCAGTTGGTGGTTAGAGCCAAACAGATTGAATCAAGGGCTCTCCCTTCAGTTGTCGAGCCCTCGCCTAGTGTTATTTACAGACGCCTCGGAAAAAGGATGGGGAGCGACTCTAGGCTCGAGAGAAGTGTCAGGCACCTGGAGTGGGGAACAGGTGTCCTGGCATATCAACAAGAAGGAACTAGCAGCAGTCCATCTAGCTCTCGTTCACTTCGAACCTCAAGTATTGGGTGCCGTGTTGCAAGTGAATTCGACAACACGACAGCTCTAGCCATATAAGGAAACAGGGAGGGACTCACTCCTTCTCCCTGTTCGAGAAAGCAAAGGAGCTTCTTCTTTGGACGAGGAACGGCGAATAACTCTTCTAACCAGGTTCATCCAGGGGGAAAAGAACGTGAGAGCAGATCTTCTGAGCAGAAGAGATCAGGTCCTTTCCACGGAATGGACTCTGCATTCAGAAGTGTGCGACAAGATTTGGGACCTCTTGGGGAGACCCAATATCGACCTGTTCGCAACGAATTGGAATGCGAGGTTGGAGAACTACTGCTCTCCGATTTCAAGTCAAAGGCAGTTGCAGTGGATGGTTCTCCTTCTGGATTGGAAGGGGATCGACGGGTACGCTTTTTCCTCCTTTCAAGATAATAGGAGAGGTGGTAAGGAAGTTCGTTTCGACGGAGAGCCAAACTGACCCTCATCGCCCCATTCTGGCCAGCCCAAGATTGGTACACAGAGGTACTGGAATGGATGATAGATTTCCCGAGGGCCCTTCCACTGCGGAAGGATCTTCTCAGACAGCCCCACTTCGACAGATACCACAAAAACTCTGACTGTCAAAGGACTCGTCAGAGCGAGGGGGTTTTCACGCAAGGCTGCAAAGGCAATTGCTAGAGCCAGAAGACCTTCAACTCTTCGCGTGTACCAGTCGAAGTGGGAGGTGTTCCGAAGATGGGCCAGGTCCCAGAAAGTATCCTCTTCCAGTACCTCTGTAACTGAAATAGCGGATTTTCTCCTTTATTTGAGGGAGAAATGCAATCTGTCCGTTACCACAATAAGGGGATATAAAAGCATGCTCTCATCTGTTTTTAGACATAGAGGCCTTAATATCTCGGAGGACAAGGATCTGCATGACTTGTTAAGGTCCTTTGAAACCTCGAAGTCCAAGACTATAAGACCACCTAGTTGGAACCTGGATGTGGTTCTTAGATATTTAATGTCCGAGAAATTCGAACAACCTCCTCAAAATTCCTCATTCAGAGACTTGACTAGAAAGTCTCCCTTTCTCTTTCTTTGCATAGCCTCTGCTAAGAGAGTTAGTGAACTTCAGGCTTTAGAAGGAACTGTGGGCTTTAAGGAAGATTCTGCAGTATGCTCCTTTAATCCCCTGTTTTTAGCAAAGAATGAAAATCCTTCTAAACCATGGCCAAGGACTTTTGAGATCAAGGGACTGTCCTCTTTGGTAGGGAGAGACTTAGAGAGGACATTGTGCCCAGTCAGGATCCTCAAGTTCTACCTAGAGAGGAAGAAGCTACTTGGTGGAAATGTGGATAGCCTTTGGTGTTCCGTAAGAAATCCTAAGAGGATGATTTCTAAGAATGCTCAAGCGTATTTTATTAAAGACGTTATCAAAGAAGCGCATGCTTCCTGTGAAGAGGAACATTCAAGGCTTCTAAGAGTCAAAGCACATGAGGTCAGAGCTGTAGCTACCTCTTTAGCGTATCATAGGAATATGTCGATACAGACTCTTGTCGAATCCACCTATTGGAGGTGCAATTCGGTTTTTGCATCAAATTACTTAAGAGACGTGCGAGTCACTTATGATAAGTGCTTCTCTCTCGGACCGTTCGTGTCTGCGGATTCGTTGGTGGGGCAAGGAGCTGAACCTAATCTTTTATAGTTAGTTAAGTTAGTAATTTTAAACGTTTTTTGGTGTTGTGTTTTTATGGTCGATTGGAAGGGGTCTTAGGAATGCTCCTTTCAAATCGTAATGTTAACAAATCTAGTATGGTCAGGTGGTCGGGATTGGTTTTTCGTGCTCCTTGTTAGTGATTTGGACCTAGGCTCTGTCATGTAAGAGGGTTAGTCCCCGTTGATATGACAAAGGTGAAGGCTCTACCATGTAAGTGGGTCAGCCCCCATTGGTATGATCCAAGACAAGGCTCTGTCAAGTAAGCGGGCTCGCCCCCATTGACACGATCCAGAAGCTATCAGTGTCAGGTCTCATCCCCACTGAAACTCTTGAGGCAAGTCAGACTCATAGACAGTATCATGAAGTTTTTCTTATGCCCAATAAGGTAGGAACCAAGGTTTTAATAAGTTTATATATATGACCTACAACAGATGTTGTTTCCCTGTTTTTATTGTTATTTATATTGAGTAACTATCTCTTACCCGCCTCCAAGGGTGTCAATCAGCTAAGTATATATCTGCCGGGGAAGTTGCATGTACAAAAATTATATTGTTAGTATACAATAAAGTTTTGTACATACTTACCCGGCAGATATATACGATGAATGGCCCACCCATCCTCCCCTCAGGAGATAGGTGTAAGAAAAAAATCTGGTCTGAAAACTGGAATGGTTCCTATTCCCGCCACCCAGCGGCGGGAGAGGGTGATCACCTGACCTACCTGTAGCGTGTGCCGCGAGTTTTGAATTCTGTCGGGACGTCAGAGACATAAGCTAAGTATATATCTGCCGGGTAAGTATGTACAAAACTTTATTGTATACTAACAATATCATTTTTCTGGATTGGACTATTGCAGCGTTAGCCTGGAAAATTGAAGATTACCAGTCTCTAGATAAGGATTTTTCTGCCGACTGGCTCAATGTATTGTCCTGTGTGGACAGGGCAGTGAGAGACGGTTCAGGAGAATTGGCCGCCCTATTCACTATGGGAGTACTAAAGAAGAGAGAATGGTGGTGCTCCTTCACATCTCAAGGAGTAACCACGAACCAAAAATCGGCTTTGTTGTTCTCCCCCCTGAGTAAATCTCACCTGTTTCCAGAAGAAACCATCAAGCATGTGCTGTCGGACCTCAAGAAAAAGTCCAGCAATGATCTTTTTCAATCAGCAAGAAGACCTAAGGAACCTCCAGCGACAGGAGCCAAAGCTTCTCCTCTACAAAAGCATCCCTTTCGATGAGGTAAGAGGTGGCAGCAGAGACCAAGAACTAATCTTCGAACCACCTCCAAGTCTACCAAGAAACCTTCCTTTAAGACAGAGAAATGATCGGAAGGTCCTACACACACCCGTGGGGGCAAGACTCCACAACTACTGGGAGGAATGGAGTCGAAGAGGAGCAGAACAGTGGGTAATTCAGGTGCTTCGAGAAGGATATGTGATCCCTTTTACGCAGGATCCACCACTGTCCAATACACCTGTCTGTTTGACAGCATACTCGACAGGATCAACAAGAGCTTTTGCTTTAGCTAAAGAAGTAGATGAGCTCATCAACAAAGAGGCCATAGAGGAGGTAACAGACACGAACTCCCCAGGGTTTTACAACAGGCTCTTCGTAGTCCCCAAGGCATCAGGGGGATGGAGACCTGTGTTGGACGTAAGCGCTCTGAACCTCTTCATCCGGAAGACAAAATTCCGAATGGAAACCAGTCGATCGGTAATGTCAGCCATCCAACCGGGCGACTGGATGGTATCTCTCGACATGAAGGATGCATACTTCCATGTCCCCATCCATCAGAACTCTAGGAAGTTCCTGAGATTCGTCTTCAAGAAGAGTCTTCCAGTTCAGAGCGCTCTGCTTCGGTCTGTCAACCACCCCTCAAGTATGTACTCGGATTCTCGCTCCTCTGGGAAAGTGGCTGCATTTGATGGGGATTAACACAGCTTTTTACTTAGATGACTGGCTCCTGAGAGCTAGATCCAGTTGTCAGTGTGTGAAGGACTTGGAGAAGACGTTTACTTTGGGTATCATAGTAAACACGGAGAAGTCCCAATTGATTCCAACTCAGAGGATTCTCTATTTAGGGATGATACTAGACTCTCTAGCTTTTCGGGTTTTTCTCTCCCCGAAGTCCAGCAATTTCTGGTTCGCCCGTATTGCTCAGCGCTCGAATGGATGAGCCTACTCGGGACCCTGGCTTCAGTGGAGAGTTTTGTCAGGTTAGGACACCTACACATGAGCCCGCATCAGTTCTTCCTGAAAGCAAATTGGTCTCAGAAGACACAGTCGGACTCACTAGTTTTCCCCCTGACGGAAGAGATAAAGATGGATCTTCGTTGGTGGCATTCAAGGGAAAGATTACAAGAAGGAGTCTCCCTAGTCGTGTCGAACCCCGACCTGCAGTTCTTCTCAGATGCCTCAGACAGCGGATGGGGAGCCCTCCTAGGAGACAAGAGAGTATCAGGTCTGTGGGTGTTACCAACAGAATGGACTCTGGAAGCTTTGGGGAAGACCATCGATAGATCTGTTCGCCACATCGAGGAACAATCACCTTCTCTTTTTCTGTTTTCCGATTCCAGGACCACTAGCATGGAGAACAGATGCAATGCTGCTAGATTGGACAGGACTGGACGTTTATGCTTTTCCTCCCTTCGGGATGATAAGAGGTCTTAAACAAGCTTCAATTGCACCAGAATGTGACAATGACCCTAGTAGCGCCATTCTGGCGCAGGAAAGAGTGGTTCCTGGACTTTCTCAATCTGCTTGTGGATTTTCCCCAGACTACTTCCACAAAATCCATCGCTTCTCTGACAACCCCATTTCAACCGATATCACCAAGGGTTGTCCGCTCTGGCCCTGACAGGATTCAGACTGTCAGGAACCTGGTCAGAGCAAAAGGGTTTTCGCGAAGGGCGTCAGAAGCTATTGCTAGCTGCAGAAGCAGCTCTTCTGCCAAGCTCTACCAGTCCAATTGGAGAGTCTTTAGGTCATGGTGCAGACGACATAATATCTCTTCTTCTGAGACATCTATGTATACATAGAACAGAAAAAATTAGAGGCTCATCCAATCATTTTTGGTGCTCGGTGAGAATCCTTCTCGCCCGTGTTTAAGAATGCACTGGCGTTCTTCTTGCAGAATATTATTGTAGAGGCTCATTCCCAAGTGAAAGAAACTGACTTTAATGCTCCAAAAGTGAAGGCTCATGAGGTGAGAGCAGTGGCTACGTTGCCTTCCTTTAAACATAACCTCTCTTTGGATTCAATCATAAAGCAACACATAGTATTGGAAATGCAAATCAGTGTTCGCTTATCATTACCTGAGGGAAATCGAGACTATTTATGACAACTGCAGTACCCTGGGTCTGTATTTAGTGGTTGGTTAAGGGGAGCCTGGAGCTATTATGGTGTACTAGGATTATCCTTCAGTCAAAATTTTAGTTGGGTACAGGTTCTTAAAAATAATTTTAGAGGTGATACGTTTTACTCTGGTAAATTTGTTGTTTTATGGGACTGAGCATCCTTCGAGTGACCATGCTGGCCTCGGACTATTAATTAACTGCATGGATCCCACTAAAGTAGAGGATGACTCTTGGCTATACCGCCATGTCTCTATGAGTTGAGATGAGCATCTTTCAGAGGCAGTAATCATCATCTGTTCAGCTCTCTTAACAAGTAAGGAACCAGCAAGCATTCTCACAGATGCTAGCACTAAGTACATAGTATTTTGTTTTTGTTATTTATGTGAAAAGTATGTGCCTATCAATGGATACCACTACCTACAATATGGGATTCAGTTATGTAACTACTTGGTAAGTTGCATACATAAAAATGACATTTTTACGATAAAATAAGATTTTATGTATACTTACCAAGTAGTTACATGATCAAAGCCCCCCTCCTCCCCTCACATGGATGGTAGGGCAGAAACAACTGAAGTTCGTTGGTTCCTCTCTCCCACAATACTGGGCGGGGGTATCACCTGACCAAAACAAACCGAGCACTACTGCCAATTTAAAACATTCTAGCTGCAGACAGATTTAGAAACTATAGCTATGTAACTACATGGTAAGTATACATAAAATCTTATTTTATCATAATGTAATTTTTATCATTACATTGAATTTATTGTGTAATAACATTTTATTTTTGTGTGTGAAATGGTACTGCTGTTACATACATATTATAGTAAAAATCTTACTGCATCTTCTTTCATCAACAATATCATGATCCATGATACCTTAAAATCATTCCCTCCCTCTATCTCAAGTTAGCTGTGCCTCACTGCAATGACAAATGATTTTAGCTTTGTTCTTTCATTTTCTATTCAGTTGAATATTGTTTAAACTATACTGTCACTCAGAGCACCGAACACTGGCTCAATTAAGACTTTTTTTATTGTTTCTGTATTACATTTGCTTGTTTTCATATTTTATCATTGTTAAATTTATTGTGAAATTCCTTTTTTTTTTATGAGAATTGTTATTGCTTTTACATATGTACAGGAATATTTTAACTCTCTTCTCCTTCTCTCCTCATCATATCAACGCTCCCTTGTTGGCGTGCAGTTTTGTACATCTTTAATGCTAAATGTTATATGTATTGCAATGCTTTATTCTTTTATTTATTTTGTTGAATATGGTTATCATTAAACTATACAGGCAGTTCCCAGGTTACGACGGGTTCAGCTTACAACGTTCCGAGGTTAAGGCGCTTCTCAATTATATTCATCAGACAGTATTTCCAGGGTTACGACGCCTACAACGCTGATCTGGCAGATGAAATATGACACCAAAAATGCAAAATAATCAATATTAGAAGGTTTTTTTGATGAAAAATGCAATAAGAATGCAGTTTACATAGTTTTCAATGCACCCAAAGCAGTTAAAGTAAGGATTTCTTAGGATTTTTAACGATGTTCCGGCTTACGACGCGTCTCAAGAATGGAACCCCTGTCGTAACCCGGCGACTGCCGGTATATTGTAAATGAAAAACCATGTTAATAGTTTTTCTTGTAGGATGCAGTAGGCTGTCAAATATAAGTATGTTAACAAGGTAATTGGTTAGTAGGAAGTACAGTAGTACCTCAGGATACAAAATTAATCCATTCCGAAGTGGCCATAGTAAAGGGATTTGACGTAAGGAAAAATCTATTTCTGGGCGATTGGCTCGTGTCGCCAGCGAAATATCCTTTTAATCTATTATTTCTAGGGTAAATGTACTAACACATACCAGAGAATAAATAAAATAAAGAAAAAGGTCAGTATAACTGACTCGCTCACCCTCCAAGAGGGTGTCGGTATGAACACTAGGCGAGTGAGACCACTACCACGAGCCAAATGCCAATAGAAATCTCCCACTACAAAAAACCCTCCATGAGGAGAGCCGACCCACAGAGTGAGCAGCTCGTACTACTACTACTCCATCCCATGCTGCCGACTGCTGCGCCTCTGGTGGCCATCCTGAAGTTTAGCAGACAATCTGGGCGAAGGGATGGGTAGGGTGGGATTTCGCTGGCGACACGAGCCAATCGCCCAGAAATAGATTTTTCCTTACGTCAAAATCCCTTTTCTGGGCTCAGCTCGTGTCGCTGCGCGAAATCGTACCAGAGAAATAGCACAAGATTGTAAACAAAAGTAATAAAATAAATCAGAATAGGTCTCAAATAAAAGAGAAAATAAATATAAAAAAGAATATAATTGCTAAAAAGATACAAATACACAGTGATACAAAAAAAATAGAAATATGCTTAAATTACACTTAATTCTAATCATGTTTCTTATCATAGGTAATTTACATATGTACAGAGGTAAAAATGGCTTACATGTAACAAAATGGTATCTGTGTAAAGGCATGTATCAAAAATATAATAGCAATTAAAATAATCAAATGACAAATTAATCAACAATGATAATATATAAGGAATGTATATGACTTAATATACAAAACCCGTAACCATTATAAATAAGATATCCCCACCCCTAGCATAAAAATAAGGGGTAACATCCATGAGATCAATATCTATAATCATCTGTGAGTGTCCCTAGCAAAAAAATAAGGGGCACCCATTACATTCATCATAAAAGCAGCTGAAGACAAGGTGAATGTAAATGAACACGGCAGGAATAGACGAACTGTTGGGGGTGAGGCAGGTAGAGAAAGGAGGACTGAATCTTCTACTACAATTAACTAGAGTCAGGGGGAAACTATGTTACCCGCTGCTACTGCTGAAAATTCAGAGCTTCCAAGGAGGTTACGGTTAAGGTAATGAGTTTGTTGAACACTGTCGGCGATTTCCATCCGGTATACTTTTTCAACTCATCGAAGTTCATTGTTGGAAAATAATTAATTTGAGGTGGCTACTGCCTGACATCATGTGCTTTCGGAAAGAGTCAGGATGGCTTGCTTAATAAAGTACAGGATTTGTTGCCTGATGCCTTTAATGGATAAAGTTCCACCTTTTTCCCTCTTAAAGAGGGACCCGATGGAGGATGAGGAGGTCCTGGACAGAAAGGCGTAGGTTGTAACTGGGCAAAGAGATACATCTTGTGGAAGGGGTAGTACCTTCCAAGGTTCCCACCTCATCAAAGGATCTTCATTCTTTGCTAAAAAGCTACGTTCCGGAGAAAGTAGGACTTCCCCTGTGGGAAGGAATTGAATATGATCCGGATCTCTGGATAAAAGCCGACAGTTCTGAAATTCTTGCTCCTGAAGCTAAGCTTAATAAAAACAGGGTTTTTCTTAAGAGCATTATAAACGAGCATGTGTCATTATCGGTTTCTTTTGAAGCCAGTTTTAGAACATCGTTTAAGAACCATGAAACTGACGTAGGCCTTACAGAAGGTCTAAGTCTAGCACATGCCTTAGGAATAGACGAGAAGTAGGAATCCGTCAAGTCTATGTTGAACCCAAATTGAAATATCTTTTTCAAGGCTGACTTGTTTGTCGTAATCGTGCTAGCTGCTAAACCTTTTTCAAATAAGGATCTGAAAAAGGATATAGCTGAATTAACTGTCATGATTCTATATCTGATTCTCTCAGGAAGATTGCTAACTTTTTGACAGCAGCATCATACTGTCTCAAAGTTGAATCCCTTTTATCGGATTCCAAGAAGAGAATATTCTGAGGGTCAATATTCGCATCTCTTTTTGCCGCAAACTTCATGAAATCCATAAAGTTAGGGTTTTGAGAATCCCTGAGGAAGCGAACACAGTCTTCGTTTGTACTGACTGGGAGAGCCTGGGATTGGGGATCCGAAGAGGACGAAGGCCCAGTTCCAGAATTAGGGGATACCAATTGCTCTTCGGCCAGTCTGGGGCTACTAGAGCCACTTGACCCTTGAATGTCCTGAGTTTGTTTAAAACTTTCATGAGAAGATTCACTGGAGGAAAGACATAAATCTTCTTCCAGTTGTTCCAGTCTAGAGCCAGGGCGTCCGTGGCATAGGCCAGAAGGGTCCAGGTTGGGGGCTACATAACACGGCAGTTTGTGATTCGCTTGATGATGCGAAGAGATCCACCTGTAGCCCTGGAACTCTTTGAAGGATCCATTGGAAAACGAACTGTTTTTTGTCCAGTGACCATTCCGACTCTAGGGGCACTGATCGGGATAACGCGTCTGCTATGACGTTTCTCACTCCAGCTATGTGAGTGGAGGAGAGATGCCAACTGAACTTGTCTGCCAGGGAGAAGATGGCTACCATGACATGATTTAGATGACGTGACTTGGAGCCTCCTCTGTTTATACAATGTACTACCACTGCGCTGTCCAGACTAGCTTTATGTGGGAGTACTTTGGGTGGGCGCAACCTTTTTAGAGTCAAGAACACTGCCATTGCCTCCAGTACGTTTATATGGAACTGACTGAACTGAGGTGACCAAGTTCCTTGAACCTTTTGACCTGGGAATACCCTCCCCAACCGCTTAAGGACGCGTCTGTGTGGATGGTGATCCTGGTGGAGGGAACTGAAGGGGTACTGACACTGACAAATTCTTGACTTTCGCCCACGGAGGCCGAAGTCGATTCTTTAGAATCAGAGGGACTGAGGATAGTTTTGTCCCTGGACCTGACATTTGCTCGTGAGCGCCAGATTCTGGTTAGGTCTTTCAGTTTGGCTTTCATTAAGACGTTCGTCACTGATGCAAACTGGAGAGAACCCAGGATCCTCTCCTGAGCCCTCCTTGACGCCAGTTTGTGACTTAGAAATTGCTTGACTGACTTCGCTATTTCTTTCCTTTTGGTTGATGGAATCGACAGAGTATGGGAGGATAGATTCCATTGAATGCCCAGCCACTGAAAGTTTGACTTCTGGAGTGAGTCTTGACTTGGTTCCTGTTTATCTTGAAGCCTAGATATTCCAGGACTGAATCACTTTCAGTGTAGCTCTGTTGCATTCCCTCGACTGTTGAAGCCCAGATCAACCAATCGTCGAGATACGCTACTACCATAATCCCTTGTGACCTGAGTTGTTGCACTACCACTTCCGCTAGTTTCGTGAACACCCTGGTGCCACGTTGGTCCGAAGGGAACTACCTTGAAGGAGAATGCCTGGTCTCCTATCTTGAAACCCAGATATGGACGGAAGGTGTCTTGCAATAGGGATATGATAGTAGGCGTCTGTAGATCGATAGAGGTGGTGACGGCCCCACGGGGAAGTAAGGTCCGCACCTCGAGATCGTGAGCATCTTGAACTTGTCGCAGCGGATGGCTAAGTTTAAGCGGGACAAGTCTAAGATTACCCTTCTTTTTTGTGAGCCTTTCTTTGGCACGCTGAACAAGCGACCTTGAAATTTTAATCTCTTGACTCTCGCTATAACTCCTTTCTGAAGGAGGTCCTCTGCGTACTCTGTCAATTCCTTGGAGGAAGTTGACGGAAAGGTCTGGATGAGGTAGGGTTGGGTTCGTCAACCAGCTCCAACCCAGGCCTTTTGACACTATGCTCTGAGCCCATTCGCTGAAGTTCCACCGGTGGCGAAAGTGAAACAGCCTCCCTCCTACCTGAAGTTCTTCATTGGTTCTGGTAACCGCCTCGGCCTCCTCTGAAGTGCTTTCCCCCTATTAAAGGGGCCTCCCGAACCCTCTCCCACGAAAAGGAACGCTTACCTCTGCCTCCAGTTACCCGAGCGGTCAATACTTCTGTGAAGCTTGACTCTCGAAGGCTTGATTGTTAAGCTGGAGAGATGGCGTAAGAGGTGGAGGGCTGAGGCTGAGGGGATATCACATAAATTGGTTGTGATTGAGCTTTAGAAGTGGAAGGTTGGGCTGTTTGCACTAAGGGCACCGCTGGAACTTGCTGAGGAAAGCGTGGCTGCTTTTTCTGGTAAGGTTGGAAACGCCTAGGTTTCCTCTGTCCCTTACCTTTAGGTGTTAGGTCTTGCCTCCTCTTAGCCTAAGGCCCCAACGGTCCTTAAGGCTCTGGTTCAGCCTCGTAGCCTCTGACTGGACTTCCTTCACCATAGCTTCTGGGAAGAGATTCTGCTCCCCAGATGTTAGACGAGAGAGTAACCTATTCGGCTCATGTCGAATGGTTGCCTCTTGTAGGACATGCTTCCTACAATTCGTTCTAGCAGTGGCAAACTCAAACATATCCGACTGAACCGTTGAGTCAGGGATTTGGTCATGAGTTTAAAAAGCGGTCTGAGCCATAGGCTATGGTTGCTACCTCGGTCATAGCCATAGAGTTAATTGACCTGGCTAATCGCGATTTCGCGTCAAATTCAGCCTGAATAAGGCTATCTGGGAGCCTGGGTAGCTTTTCACCAAACTGCTCCATAGCACAGTCCGGTTTGAGTTTGCCAGCTGAGAAGGTGTTCGGCAAGTCTTCCCACAATTCTCCGGCTGAGGGGAGCAACGGAGATGTGGAATCTGCTTCCTTCAATTGAGGCATGGGTTCCCCTTCTGCCGGCCGTGGGATGGTAGACCTCGCGATCTTTGTCAGGAACGGGAAGCGGGGTTAGCTCTCATCCATTGTGAAAATGGTAAAGGGACTCTTAAAAAGGTTGTATCTTGGTATTAGAACAATCCATGTCCTCTAAACACCTGAGCCATTCTCTCTGAGCCTGGTCTCGTGAATAGAGGACTGTCTCCTTTGGTACCCTATCATCCCGAACCATGGCTGTAAGCCTTGCGTAGCCTATGAACGGAGGCTGGAGGTCTTCCGGGTAGAACTCGAAGTCCTCTATCCTTCGAGTTCCAAATTCCGGTATAGAAATTGAGACCGTCTTGGAAGGGGGCGTATGACGCTACTCTCCATGGATTGTTCATCGAGAACGGAGGTAGCGAGTCATACGGAGGAGCTGAGTTCCACTCGTATTGGAAAGTGGAGGAGAGGCTAGAGGGGCTTCTCTCAGTCCGGCTATAATGGAGGCCTGGAAGTAATCTATCCGACAAACGAGAGATCATTTGTTCCATGCTACTCTTTAGGGACCCAACCAGGTCGCCCACCTGTTGCAACAGGCCAGCATTGGAGTCCAAGGCCGGAGCTGCTGCGGAGGTGGAGGGGTGGCTCTGAATCGGAAACCAAGGGTAGTGGAACTGGTGACTCTGCCGGGGTGTGAGATCTCTCTCTGGAGGATTTACTCCTCGAGGACTTAGAGCCGGAGCTAGAAGCTTTAGACCTGTCTGCTCCGGGATTCCCAGCCGGAGACTTACGCGAGGAGGATGAAGCCGAAGTCGTCTTCTTAGACGACGACGACGTCTTAGTCAAGGATTTCACTGCTTGACCCTTGACCTTAGGTCTAACCGAAGCGTCAGGAGGAGTATACAATTCATCACCTGTAAAGCCTTGGAAGGATGGAGAGGTTGCAGGAGTAGAAGAAACAGTTACGCCCAAGGGTGACCTTGGGTGTCCACCTTACCTACCTCGACCAACAGGTCGTCTACACCTACCATAGGTTCCACATTAATATCTAAAGTCGCGACGTCCGTGGAGATATCCTGGTCTTGGTCAGTTAATGAGGCAGCCAGCTGTTGTTGGATGAAGGCGATAGTCGGGGCCGCCTACTGGGCGGTGACGTATCCTGTCGCCTTGCCTCCGGGGAAGATTAACAGCGCCAACCGCTTCTCTAAGATGTAGGGCATACCCTTGGCGGCGTTCTTCCCAAAACCGCCGACCCAGGCCCGCAGGGTTGCCAGTGCGGTATCCCTCACTGCCGGCCGCCTGGAAGAGAGGGCGTAGATTAGAGTTTAAGAATCACTTAAAACCTAAAACTTAAAGTATAACTTAAACTTAGATGCCTTAAGTTAAAGTGAATGATGAAAACTTAAGCACTAAAACAGAAGCGGAGCAGCTACCGGAGATGGAATACTTACCCCTTCTAAAAGCTGGCTCACCAGATCGTAACATATGGTACACGTCTCATGGTACCAGACCTGGATGTCCCCGTGCGGAGTCGCGCATGGAGCATGGGACGGCAAACTTCGTGTCCACATGGGTCCTGAAGTGGCGGCGCATCCGGATGCTCACAGTTGGTGGCCTGTAAGTGGGAAGCCACATGAGTATCTTAAAGAATATCACTTACAGGCTAAAAGGACAGAAGAACTCCGTTGCATGCCGGAGCTCGGAAAAAATTTGGGCATAACCCCCCCCTGCTTCGCCTGAATAGGCTATTCAATCCCGGAGAGATCCGGTAAGACACGTAAGGGAGGGGGGGAAGGTTTAAGGTACTTAAGATAAACTTATAGTTAATCTAATAACACTTAAACCTAAAACTCAAACGAACCGGACCAAGTCCAGTGCGTAGCGGAGTGTAGTAAACTCAGCAATACGGTAAGGTAGCAGGGACCCACTGTATGTTCCGGTCCACTCTACTGGGTGGACTAACATCTTTCCGCGGATGGATGCCAGGACTCCGATCAGGAAAGGAGCCCTAGTAAGGTGGGAAAGAGCGAGAAGACATACAGGCTCGAGCGAACACGGAGCGACAAGGAAGCAACGGATGGGGGGAAAGGCCAGTACCCCCCCACCACATTACCACCCGGCCGGACCGAGAAGCCGGAGAGGTCGAGTCCAGTCTGGGTCCTGTCCCGTCTCCCTGGCCCCTCCGCCTGGGGGAGAGAGGGAAGCAGGCTCGGGTATGTGGAGCGAGCATGGGCAGACCGACCCACCCTCCCCCGACTCTATGGAAGAGCGGGAGGGGGGGGAAGGTGACTGGGCAGGCGTCTGGCTGTCTCGTGATCGCGTAGTGACCACGAGGCGGTAAGACCAAAACAAGACAACTAAGCCTAGGACACAACTGATCAGAGAGATGCTATCGGGAAGCAACTGAACTGAAAAGCAGTAGCATATAGGCCCACTGGCCAAAACCAACTGATCAGAGAGATGCTATAGGGAAGCAACCGAAACTGATGAGCGGTAGAATAGGCTCAATGAGCCAGGACCTAGGCTAAGCCAGACGACCTAACTAACCTAACCATAACAAAATACATGGTACAATTAAATAAAAATAAAAGAAAGAAAACAATATAGTAGGAGAAAAAATCCAGGAGTGTACGGCTAACCCGAAGGAAAGTCTACCACTCAAGCTAGTCAGAGGCCGATACTAAGAGCCGGGACTAGGGTCTGGAAAGAAGAAGCCTACATAAGGTAAAAGACATGCATGCATGACAAACCTGAGTAGACAGTACCCTAAGTAAAACGGATAATTAATATAGAGCGTACATAGATAAAGGGATATCTAGGTATGGGAGACCAAGAACGAACCCACCACGAGGCAGAACCATGCTGCCATGCTTCCGACCCAGAGTTCGTATTTATACCTAAAAAACGGCAAATACTGTCTCAGGGCCGGAAAAAAACCAACTAACCATAAATACTGAGTACTTAACTTAGCTGCTGCGATAGCTGCACGCTCCATTATAGATAAATCCAACGAAAGGGCACAAAAAACACAGAGAGAAAAATAGCACGTGTGACTCGTGTGCGCTAACTGAAAAGGATGGCCACCAGAGGCGCAGCAGTCGGCAGCATGGGATGGAGTAGTAGTAGTACGAGCTGCTCACTCTGTGGGTCGGCTCTCCTCATGGAGGGTTTTTGTAGTGGGAGATTTCTATTGGCATTTGGCTCGTGGTAGTGGTCTCACTCGCCTAGTGTTCATACCGACACCCTCTTGGAGGGTGAGCGAGTCAGTTACTGACCTTTTTCTTTATTTTATTTATTCTCTGGTATGTGTTAGTACATTTACCCTAGAAATAATAGATTAAAGGATATTTCGCGCAGCGACACGAGCTGAGCCCAGAAATCTGATTTTTTCGTATCTTGAACCACATTTTACATGTAAATTGCCTAATTCGTTCCAAGCCCTACAAAAATACCCCAGTAAATTTTATAATAAAGCTAAATTGACCAATGAACAATGAAATACAACAATTTGGACCATTAAATACCTAACTTAAACTACATATACAGGCAGTCCCTGGGTTATGATGGGTTCGGCTTACGACGTTCCGAGGTTAAGGCGCTTTTCAATTATATTCATCAGAAATTATTTGCAGGGTTGCAACGCCTACAACGCTGATCTGGCAGAACAAATATGACATTGTAAATGCAAAATAATCAATATTTGAAGTTTTTGTGATGGAAAATGCAATAATAATGCAGTTTACATAGTTTTTAATGCACCCAAAGCATTAAAAGTAAGGTTTTCTTAGGATTTTTGATGATGTTCCGGCTTACGACAATTTTCGGGTTACAACGCGTCTCAAGAATGGAACCCCCGTCGTAACCCGGGGACTGCCTGTACTGTTAATATGTACTACATACCTGTAAATAAAGTGTATTAGTGTACATGGTACAAGAAATACTGTACGTGCATACGTACTTATGTAGTAAAATGTGGAACCTTACCTTTCGAGTGAGGCGATCTCCGAAAGTGGTGACAGAGGAGGAAGACAAATGGCAGAAAACTTGAACACTTAACTTTATGAAACATAAAAAAATGACAGGAAACATTGACACTAAACTTTACGAAACACATTAACAAATGGCAGAAAACGTTAACACTTAACTTTACAAAAACTTAAAATTAAATTCCTTTTTTTTTTTTTGTCTATTTGATTTTTAATTTTTTTTTACTATTGTATACTTTACATTTTTTTTTTTTTTTTTTAAATTTCAATTTCTTTACCACCGAATGGATGCCAGTCAGTTACGGAATTTATCAAACCACCCCCGAGAAGCCTTGAAGTCTGGGGTTGTCGTAGATGTCCCTTCTCCTCCGTCGTCTTCGGCGTGGGCAATCAGATCACCGAAAATAGCGCTAGCCTTGTGACAGATTACCGTCTCGGTTATAGTATTGCCAGCGATTTCTTTGTCCTCAATCCATTGAAGAAGCAGCCTCTCCATCTCATCATGCACGTGGCTCCTCTTGTTGGACAAAATAGTCACGCCCTTGGAAGATGTAGCTGCTTTGATGGCTTCCTTCTGCTTAAGAATGGTGCCTATCGTCGACGGATTTTGGCCGTATTCTTTAGCGATCACACTCAACCACATGCCAGCCTCATACTTCTTGATAATATCCATTTTTGTCTCCATAGAAAGCATCCTTTCCTTTCCGTAACTTCAGCAACTTTCTTGGGACCCATGACTATACGTACGTAATTAAGTTACTAATTAAGTTCTCACACAACACGATAAAGTGCAAAGCGAAATTACTAACACGAATTTACGTTAACAAACAAAATCGTATATGAACGAACTAATTCCGCATGCTTACGATAGCGATGCTGTTACCGAGTGGCTGAAGAACGCCTTTATGTAGAGCACGATGGGAGAAATGCTGACCAATAGGAGAGCAGGAACTTACGGCAGTGACTAGCATCAGGAGCCAATGGGAGAGCAGGAGGATGGTGGCGAGTCTACTCAGTTGGTGGCGCGCGAGTTTTAAAATTATTTTCGGCGGTCCAGGCGAATCTCAGGCCTTTACAGTAACACCCTTTCTTAACCTGAATTATTTTTGTATGCAGAGGCAAAAAAATCTTCGCATTTGCTTTCGTAACTTGAATTTTTCTTAAGTTGGGACTTTTGTATGTCGAGGTTCCACTGTATGAGCATTTGTTCAACAAATGATACAAAATTTTCTCAAAAATTTTCTTTGGAAAATGGAATGTGACCTAAGAAACGTTGGGCAAATGAGGTACCACTGTAGGTACTGTTTAATATTAATATACAAACCAACAATTTGTGATAGCCTTGCAGGCTGTCTTCCCCCAGTGTGTGTCTCTGGGCCAGCGGCCAAGGACATAACATTCCCCCCCATGACTTCCTCATGCCCTCTGCTTGTAAGGGCATGACAGTATATCTTTTATGAATATTTTGGGTGTTGCTCTTGCTGCTCGGGCTGTCAGTGAGTTTGCTGGGAGGAAACTTCAGAGGAGGGTTTTGCCAATCGTCATCAGAGGTGTTTCGCTTCTGATGGCACCCTTGGTAACCACCCGTTCATTGTTGTTTCTCTCTTCCGGTAATCTTTCTTTAGCATTTGCTCCTTTGGGAGGGTTCTCTCCTTTGCCTTGTTGGGCAGAGTGGAGGCCTGGTTTGGAGATTGGGCGACCTCTTCAAAACGGCCTCCTTCCACTTTGTAGGGTAATTACCCTTGGAGCGAGAAGTCATTTTCTATTAATAATTTTTTCTTTTTTCTTCAGATTGACAGTGAGCAATGAAGGCACAGCAGTAGATGAGTGAACTGTCATCGTTGGCTTTTCTTTCCTTTAGGATTTTCTACTTTGGCACTCCTGAATGCTGTGGCACTGCCTTGTTGTGCCTGCAGTCTACCTGCTCCTGCTGTGCCTCCTGTCTTGGCCAGGGCCCGGTCTGGTGCTTCATTCTCTGACCGAGCACTTGATGCCCTGGTCTCAGCTGAGTACCTGGAGAATTAGCAGGGAGATTCTCTAAAGAAGTCTACCAGACTTCTAAGGGACTGCCTCTCAAGAGTACTGTCATGTTTTTGGAGTCTCGAGGGTGCAAGAGGCCTCTGACTGAGCAACTGGTGTCTTGGTCTTGACCGAGCTCCTGGCGTTTCGGTCTTGGCCGAGCACCTGGTGTCTTGGTCTCGACGGAGCACCTAGAGAAGCAGTGTGATAATTTACCTAAGAAGTCCTACCAGACTCCTAAGGAACTGCTGCTCTTCAGGGAGGCAGGATTCTCTTGTTGGCTCTTCCTGCTCGTAGGGTGGGAGCCGACTCACATTCCCCTATGGAGTCTCGTGGGTGTGACCTCTACAGACCGCGCTCTCGGCGCCAGTTTAGAAGTCTGCAGCCAAGACCCCAATTTTTAGGGTGAATTTTAGGATTTAAAGGTCTTCTTATATGTGGAAATATATGGTATTTAAAATTATGGCTTACATATTAAGAAATCAAATCTGTTTGTAGAATATGAGTACTATTTGACCAGGCTTACCATGAATAGCATGCAGGAATGGGTTTGTCTCATAACTCATAACTATTACCTTTTTCCAGGTCAGCAAGCAGAGGCCTCGGCAGTTGTGTTGAAACCAAAGCGTGTGATAAAGAACCCAATGCCAAAACTAGATTTAGTAAGGTAAGAAATTTGGGAGAATGACTGTTATTTTGAATATACGTAGGTAAACATGTTCTAAAAGTCTTGACTACAGTGGGTCCCCCGTATTTGTGTTCTCCAGATTCACGCATTTGCAGAACGTATACCCCCATTATTTGGGGAAAATTCACCTGTTCATTGTATTTTTCTATTATGGAGAAGTAATGACAGTAGTTTATATTCGACAATGTCTCCAAGGGTTGCATGAGAGAGAGAGAGAGAGAGAGAGAGAGAGAGAGAGAGAGAGAGAGAGAGAGAGAGATTGGTGAAGAATAAATGGGAGTGGTTAAATGGCGGTCGGAAGCGTGTGTTTGTTGTGTAGATCAGTGGCGGGAGTCTGTTACAAGAGTCGTAAGCAGTAAGGCGTCTGTTGAAGGCATGAGTTGGTTTTGGCAGCAGTTATCCGTAGGTGGCTAGTTGATTTTGTGTTATATGATTGATTTTGGTGTTGTAAAGTTGTTGTGTGTGTGTGTGTGTCTGGTGGTGGTGAAGCTGAAAAGATTGGTAGTGCGTTCGGTGTCTGTGAGTGGTGGTTGGGGCAGTGTTGGTGTTGGCGGGTTGTTGTGCTGGGATGAGTTATGTGGTTGTCATGTTGTTTTGAGCTGTTGGTGTTCTTCTGCTCAGTGATTTGTCGGGTTGTAAGTTGTTGTGGGGTTGTGGTTCTTGGTTGGTTGGTTTGTGATGTGATTATATAGAGCTAGAGGTGGTTATGTGTTTGTGTTTTGTGTGCTTGGTATTTCGTTAAACCAGTTGTCCTGCACGTAAAAAGTAACGTAAAGAGGAAAGTGTGGCTGTGGGGAATTTTGTCAGCTTGTGCGATTAACGTAACTGTGGGGAGTTTGCTTGCTTTTTTCACTTAGCATTGATTGCGCCCGAACAGGGACTGCTGGTGTGGCAGCTGCAGGACGATTGGTCTAGGCAAGTGTGTGAGTGGTGAGAAAATTTGGGATGGAAGGATTGAGTGAGGTGGAGAGGCTGAAGGAGGAATTGAGGTTGGAGAGGGAAGTGAGAGGACAATTGGAAGTGGAGAATGACAATTGGAAGTGGAGAATGAGAGGTTGAGGGTGGAGTGTGAGGAGCTGAAGAGCGAGTTAGAGGAAATGAGAGGAATGTTAAGGGGGCTGGCCGGCTAATGCCCTTTTTTAAGGACAGGACTTTGATATTCATACCACTTAATAAGGTGACTTGGGACATCTCCAAACCGCATATGATTTTCGCCTCTGACCTTCGGTTTTGTGACGCCAGGGCGATTTATCCCGAAATATCCCATTTTTCAAATTCTATCTCCTCCCTTGATATTTAATATTAAGACCTGGGATTACTACCATATAAAGACCTGATGTAGACCTCCAATCAAATGAAGAGTTTTTTTTATAAAAGTAATTTTTTTGCTAGATATGAATTTTTCAATATGGTAAAAAAAATAAACCCTATAAATCAAGAGAAAAAAATTTATAAAAAAAAATATGAAACAAAAATTGGTAAAAAAAAGGGCTTGGATTTTGATTGCTTTTATAATGTCTTTCTGAGTTATATACCAAATTCCAATGTTATAGCTTTAAAACTAAGTGAGAAGATGGATTTTGAAGGTCAATAAGTATAGTTTTGAGATACGGGCGTTCAAAGTTTTCCTTCGTATTTCTATAAAGACAATGTTAATAAATAATGATTATTATGAATGTATATTTCTTTTTTGTGTATTAATAAACCAAAACTATTTTATTTATCATAATTTAATCATAAATGATGATCCCTTTGCTCATATATCGCAGCCTGGGGCACTACTTGAGGCAAGATGGGGCACTCCTTCCTACACAATTCTCTCTCTCCCCTTCACTAACTCGGCTTATTACAGCGAATTTTCTTCTTCTGTATGTTAGCGAGATGTTTTCCTTGTATTTTCCTTTTTGGCATGATGAAATTCTTGCCCGAAACAAAGATAAACAAACGTAAAATGGAAGAGAATGTCAAGAGGTGAAACTCGAAGGCGTACTCTTTTTTTACAAAGACAATTTAATAAATCATGATTATTATGAATTTCATATTCCATTTTGGGTATTGAAAAACCAAAACTTTGTTATTTATCATAAATGAAGATCTCTTTGCTCAAAGATCGTAGCCTTGGGCATAGTGTGATGTGTGCTGTCAAGCAAGGGGGCGTTACTAAGCAACCCTCCCCTCTCTCTTCACTAACTACGCATATATTATGATATTCTGTAATAATACTTGAGCGATTTTTCTTCGTCTGTATGTTAGCGAGATGTTTTCCTTGTCTTTTCCTCATTGGCATGATGAAATTCTTGCCGAAACATACATAAACATACGTAAAAGCGGGCGAATGGCAGAGGTGAAATGGAACGTGTAGACTACTTGAAGTCTGTAATCGCACTAAATCAGGACTTGGTAGCTGAGCCTGAAGTCTCCTTCTCGACTCGGGGAATGTCTACAGATGCCATTTCTCCCAATTTCTTTGACAATAATTATCAAAATTTACGATAATAGAAGAAATATTGCATTTTCTTGTACGGATCAATGTTTTAGGCTTATTGAGTTACGATAACTAATTACCCTGTAACTACGAAAGTAAGAGGAATTTTGACGAAATATTTCGTATACGTATTCTCAATTGCCATATGAAGCTCCATGAATTTTTTCATGACTTTGCATTTTTCGCCCTATACCACCATATATAGGGGTTCCGGCCGGCCCCCTTAAGGAGTGCAAAAGTGGAAATGAAAGAAGAAGTGAAAGGAGCGGAAGAGAGAATGGTTGAGAAAATGGACAAAAAATTGGGAGTAATGATGAATGCAGTGCAAGAGATGATGCAGGAAACGATGAAGGTGTTCATGGGAGAGGGAGCAGTAGGAGATAGGTCTACTGGGTCTTGTGATGGGCCAGGAGTGGTAAAGAAAGTGGAAGAGCGAGTGGATGAGAGTACGAGTGATGAAGGTGATTTGGTTGTGATAGCTATGGGAAAGAAGGGGAAGACACAGGATAAGGATAAACCTGAGGACAAGAATAAGAAGGGGGCTGAAGAAGAGAAGAAGACTAAGGGAAAGAAGGTTAGTAAGGATGACGGACAGGATGAGACTAGGACTGAATACATTGGGGAAAGGGCTGAGAGTGATTTAGATAGTGGTGAGTGGAAACAGGTTGGTAGAAAGAAGGGTAAGAAGAGCGTAATCAGGAGCATGGATGTAAGTATGGAAGTTGATTCGTTGTATTCGGACGAGGTTAAGAGGGATCAGAATGGAAGTAGCGAAAGTGAGAGTGAGAGAGAGGTACCCCGATGTGCGCAATATGAGGAATATGGTAGTAGGGACATAGGGGACTTTTTTAAAGGAATATGAGAAGTATTGTGAAGCTAAATATGGGGATAACAAGAAAGTTTGGGCAAGAGAGTTAGGTAGCTTTTTGACGGGATTTTTGTTGAGTATGTATGGGGTAATGATGAGTGTGGGGAATGTGCCGTATGAGTGTGTGAAAGCCAGGATTGTGGAACAGGTGAAGAGGATAAAGAGTAGTGTTACATATAAGAGAAAACATGGTTTTGATGAGGTAAGAATGAATGTTGGTGAGTTGTCGTCGATGTATGTGTGCAGGTTGGAAACATTAGCCAGTAAAAAGTTTGGGGACGAAGGGATAAATGAGTGTAAGGAGTTAGTGAGGAAGTGTATGACTTTATAAATCTGAAACGTAAGGAGAAAATGCGATGGACGAATGAAAGGTTGATGTGGAACGACATTTTGGAAATAGTAGAGGATTACGAGTTAGGTAGGTGTATGAAAGAGAGTAGAAGCGTTAGTGTTAGGACTGAAGTAGCTGAGGTTATACACGAGTTTAAGAGCTATAGGGAAGCAGTTTTAGAAGGGCCAAGGCGAATGGCAGAGCAAGTGGTTGATAGGAGCGTTAGAGTAAGTGTGGTTAACCCTAAGAGAGATCGGAGTGCAAGCGTTGGGAGAGTAGGTTCGGTTAGTCGTGAACAAGAGCAGTAGTGTTACAGATGTGGAAAGCCAGGACACAAGAAGAATGAATGTCGGTGGGCGTTGGGAGCATGCTTCGGGTGTGGGCAAATGGGGCATTTGGTGAGCGAGTGTAAGAAAGATAGGGATATTAGATGTTACAGGTGTGGGCAAGTAGGGCATATAGCAAGTGGATGTTGGGGCACCTGTGTGACTGAGGTTTGAGGTAAATGCAGGAAGAATGGGCTTTATGCTAGGACGTGCAAAGAACAGTGGGCCAGATGTGTTGAATGTGGAATGGGTCATGTGGCAAGTGTGTGTAGGCAAAAGAGGATGAGTCAGGTTGGGAATTCAGGGAACTAGGTACAAAGGGGATTCAGTTGGTTGGGTCCTCTAGTATGCAACAGTATGTTTGGGAGTGCAATGAGTGAGTGGTTGAGAGTGAATAAATGGGGGCTGAGCATCAGTAAGCAAATGGGTCTGTGAGATCGGCAGCTAGTCTTAGTTTAGTATGGAAGAAAGCAGAAGGTAAGGAAAGAGAGAGGAAGTGGAAGGGGAAAGCATGAACGGCATGGTCAAGGGGTTGGTGGTAGGGTGCAAACCGTTGATAAAGCGTGTGCTATGGATGACTTTGAGGGAATGAATGATACTTGTGGTGTATGTGGGTTTGAGATGACAGGGACAAATGAGACTTCAGTGAGAAGGAAACTGAGTAGTAAGGAGGTAGTTGATAGGATGGATAAGTCTTTGTGGGAGTTTGACAGAAGTATGGATTAACTGAGTGGTTTGGTAGCCGAAATAGGGGAGATGTTGGAACCAGAGTTAGAAGATGTCGGTGAAGTAGTGAATGGGATTTGGGAGGATGGTAGTGAGGGAGAGAATGGGAGTTTGAATGAAAGTGGTTTGGATGAAGTGAATGGCGATGTAACTGAAAGAGTGTATGATGGCCCTTAAACAAGTTCCAGGGGGCCTGCATCTGAGCATCCTTGGGTGTTGCCAAAGGCAATTTAGTGTGGATGTTGCGAGTGTAAGGAGACGTTGTCAAATGTAATGGAGGAGTAATGATAGTAGTTTATATTTGACGTCTCCGAGAGAGAGAGAGAGAGAGAGAGAGAGAGAAGAGAGAGAGAGAGAGAGAGAAGGAGAGGAGGAGATAGAGAGAGAGAGAGAGAGAGAGAGGAGAGAGAGAGAGAGAGGAGAGAGAGAGAGAGAGAGAAGAGAGGATGGGTTAAATGGCGGTCGGAAGCGTGTGTGTGTTGTAATGCTCTGTTGTGTAGATCAGTGGCGGGAGTGTGTTACAAGAGTTGAAAGCAGTAAGTAAATCGGTGAAGGCATAGTTTGGTTTTAGCAGCAGTCTTGTCCGTTGATGGCCAGTTGTTGTGTTATTTGATTGATTTTGGTGCTGTAAAGTTGTGCATGTGTCTGTCTGGTGGTGGTGAAGCTGAAAAGGTTGATAGTGCGTTTCGGTGTCTGTGAGTGGTGGTTGGGGCAGTGTTGGTGTTGGCGGGTGGTTGTGCTGGAGTAAGCGTTGTGCTGGGGTAAGTCGTGTGGTTGTCATATTGTTTTGAGCTGTTGGTGTTGTTCTGCTCAGTGATTTGCCGGGTTGTAAGTTGTTGTGGGGTTGTGGTTCTCGGTTGGTTGGTTTGTGGTGTGATTATCGGCGGTGGTTGTGTCTCGGCTAGCCTATATCAAGCGGACAGCACAGCCTAGCCCTGAGTATCTGGAGCCAGAGGTGAGTACGTGTTTGTGTTTTATGTTATTTCTTACATATTTCTTGGATTCATCCTTGAAGGATATGCTAACGATAGATAACCTAACCTTTTCATATTGAAAATTCTATATGAATCTCTTAGATGACAAATTTTTAAAAATTAAGTTTCTGAATATTTTTATATTAAATGTTCAAGTAAAGAAAATTTAAAAGATGTAATCTCATATATAAGTAGCTTACCAAGTAATTACACAGGTACATTTTCTACCCATGTGACAGCTTAAATTTAAAAATTCATTGCAGCCCTTCTATTGTTCTGCTCCTCTATTGCTTTTGTATTGGTGATTACCCCACCCACTATCAAGAACAGTAGGAACAACAAAGTAAAAGACTACAGTGGACCCCATATTCGTGGGGTATGTGTACCAAAGAGAGACACACATTGCGAGTAGGTTGTTAAAATCTGCAAATACCTAGGACCCCCTGTAAAAATGCCTATACTACAGTAGTACCTCGAGATACGAAATTAATCCGTTCCGAGGCGCCCTTCGTATCATGAGGTTTTCGTATCTTGGACCACATTTTACATGTAAAATGGCTAATCCGTTCCAAGCCCTCCAAAAACACCCCAGTAAATTTCATAATAAAGCTAAATTGACCTATAAACAATGAAATACTACAACATATTGGACCATTCAATACCTAAATTAAGAATAAAAATGCAAAACCTGTAAATAAAGTGTATATTAGTGTACAAGAAATATTATTACTGTAACGTAAATGTGGAAGCTTACCTTTCGAGTGAGGCTACGTACATACGTAACTATCCAAGGAAGATTGCTTTTGCCTACTTTTCACAATGTTCCTGTGTGAGCCTTTTCGGGGGGTGTCTTCTACAAATGATTGCACTTTATGAAAAGCGGCTTTAATATCTGCCTTTTTTTTGTACTTATGTATGTATGTACACTTTAAAAAATATACGTACGTACTACATACGTAACTATCCAAGGAATATTGCTTCTTGCCTACTTTTCACAATGTTCCTGTGTGAGCCTTTTTGGGGGGTGTCTTCTACAAATGATTGCACTTTATGAAAAGCTGCTTTAATTTCTGCCGTTTTTTTCTTCTTTTTTGATTTTTAACTTTTTTTTTCCTTTTTTTTTTTCCTTTACGGTAGTTTTTTTTTTTTTTTTTTTTTTTTTTCTCTCCAGAATTTCAACTTTCTTTTTTTGCACCTCATGACTCTGTGGCCCTGGTCTCCATCAAAACCCTGTTCAACCAAATGCTCTCTCTGCAACTGATTTGGATACTGAATGTTCGGCTGCTGACCTTCAACATAAACTGAAGTGCCTTGATTATACATACTACTGGTATGCATGTTGTAAATGACTGGTCTACACCCTCTGTTCAGCAGGGAGTGAAGATTCTACCAACCTTGCAAAGTTTCCAGTTATCCCATGAGAGAGACCTTGATCACTTATCCCATGTAAGAGATCTTGGTCACTTTTCTTTTTAAATACGTACTCATTGACGATCCCGAAAACGAATACCGTGTGCGTACTATAACAATGCTGGTACCGAGTGGCCGAGCCACGCCACCACGTGTACATAGTAGATGCATGATGGGAGGGACGCTGGCCAATAGGAGAGAAGGATTTCATGGCCGCGACTAGCATCAGGAACCAATGGGAGAGCAGGAGGATGGTGGCGAGTCTACTAGTACTAAGATGGTGGTGCGCGGCGCGATTTTTAAAATTGTTATCCTGGCGAATCTCGGACTTTCAGAAACCTTTCGTATCTTGAAAACTTTTTGTATGTAGAGCCGTTAAATTTTTCGTATTGGCTTTCGTATCTCGAGTTTTTCGTAAGTTGAGCCTTTCGTATCTAGAGGTACTACTCTACCTGCATATCTTGAAAGTTCAAACACCAAAGTATACCAAAAAATACCAACTTAACATGAAATATACTACATTAAACTATTAATCTATTACTGTATTAATCTTTGAAATTATATTCATATTTCAAGGTCATCTTACACATTTTACTGTTAAAAATATACGTATGTACATACTGTATGGCTTACAACTACATGTGAAAATAATCCAGTTCTCTGTACGTAGTCAGCCACACATTTTCTTTCATACAATTACTATTCCAGTCATCCTGTTTTCTTTTAAAGGGGAATCACTAGTATGTACATATGTAATTAGAGAGAGAGAGAGAGAGAGAGAGAGAGAGAGAGAGAGAGAGAGAGAGAGAGAAACAAAAATATATATGTACAATAAAATAATGTTATACTACGTACATATTAAGATTATGCTTATTTTGACCTTATTAGTCCCACTGTATATTAGGGTCGGCTGCTCGAATCTACTTTCTCCATCTATTTCTGTTTCTTGTGTCTTCTTCCCACAGTCCCACTCACCAGTATCACTCCTCACCACATCCATCCATCTGATCCACTGATGCCCCACACATTATTCCTCCCCATCACTGGCATGTTCTTAGCTCTCTTGATTGATTCCATCTCATCTCTTCTTGTTACATGGCCATAGTATCTCAGACAAGCTTCCCTAGCCTAGCCTTCTTTACATTACTTATACCATGCATTCTTCTTATATCTTGACTCCCTTCTTTCCAGTAGTGCTATTCCAGCAATCTATCTCACCATCTTCATCTCAGTTCTTTCCAACAGTGCCTCCTCTTTCCTCTTAAGTGCCCCTGCCCCATATAATAGTATGGGCCTGATAACTGTCTTATAAATCTCCATATTGAGCCTTAATGGCATTTTCTTGTCTAAAACAACTCCAGTTACTTCTCTACATTTTTGCCATGCTTCTTTCACTTCTATTTGCGTGGGTTTTTTGAATCCTAAAAATTTATACCCCTTCTTCATTGCCGTCCTGTGCCTGCACATCGTCACCTTTCGTAGCAGTTGAAAACTGCTGGTACAGTTGTCACACTTTCTTGCAAATGAAGTTGGAATAGAGGTTCTTCCAGTAGTCCTTTATCCAGAACACCAGCACCGATTCCGTCGTCATGATTATTTTATCCCGTCCTGTTGAAGCTGTTTTTACTGCACCAAAGAAGTTCATACTTACTGCCTTTTGAATCGTAGCCTCTTTCTTTATGCACCGCACTGTACTTTCATTAACATCAAAATGGCGCCTTGCTGCAGCATAACTTTTGTCCTCTTTCAACATATCAAAGAAGTTTTACCTTCTCCTTGAGCTTCATGACCACCACCTTTTGTTTAGGCTCTTTGACAGCAGTCTTAAAAGGAGCAGGGTATTTTTTAGGATGTTCAGCTAATCAACTCAAAGTGTACAGCTAATGAGCACCAAGGAAAATGAATGTTGCTCCTGGATTGGCTGCTTTGCAGATGACACAGCCAATAGCATGTCGACTATCTTTCCTCCTGGGTCTGTCAGCATCCCAACATCCAATGTTCTTTTTCTGCCATTGGCTGGCTTGGGTAAAGCACCTTTTAGAAAAACAGTGTACAGTCAGCCCACGAAGAATTGGCATAGTTTCTTAATTCATTGTTTGTTATGGAAATATTGCCATATGCAGGTGCCAGATTATTACCTTAACAATAAATTATATTTCCTTTCAAAGGTGCTATACTTGAAGTAAATTACATTAGAATTAAGTAGATTTATTCATTGGATCAAAGATAATTATTTTGTAAGGTAAGGAAAATAAATAACGATGCGTCCACAAATTTTAATTTTATTCTCAACTCTAGCTTCATAACAGCATAAGCATTTTGAAGTTGGCTTTGCTACCGCTTGAGTCTTAACCCATCGTATTGTACTGTACTGGGGTGTCATCATTTCATCTCCTACAGCCGATAAATAATACATTAGGACATCAATATTCTTTAATAGCAATGTGTAATTAAAATAATTTTTCCTTTGATCGATAAAATAATTTGCATTACGCATTTAATGGGCCAAAATTTGACTTCTGATTTTCACACATGATTAGCCTAGGTCTATTTTCAGCAGTATACAATCTTGGATATGTAATGTGAATGAATATTTAAATTGACAATATCTATATTAATCTGCTTTATTTGATTATTATTCCCGTTATTCTTTTTTTATTGGCCATGTTCTGCTTTTTTCTTATCCTTTTCATAATTGCTTATAACATAATTTACTCAGACTTAGCTATTCAGTCAAAAAGTAATCATAAGAAAATCAAACAAATGTAATTCAAGTCTTATTTTATAGAATTCCTTGCATATCATCCTGTTTCATCCAGACACGTTGGAAAGCTGTGGGAGTCAAAACTGACGAATTCATTAAGAAAGGCTTACTTTCATAAAAGCTTTTTTGGGTTGATCTTTCTGTAGCTATTCATTTCTTCTAAATATAAATTAATTAAAATTAGTTTTACATGTATGGCTAGACCTACTACCATAAGCATATTATAAGTAGCTGAGAGGATAAGAAATGTGATAAGTGACTTTCTCATTTAAGTGTATTTCAGATATTTGTTTTTTCAATAAAAACCTACTGCTGTAATCAGGGGATGTTCTTTGACAGCTGCAACAATCATACAGGGTGTAACACGAGTGTCTGCAAATATTTTGGGGAAAGAAAGATAGAGCAATTTTGAGCAGAAAATAATTTATAAACATGCATTTTAAGGCTTTGGTCGTCGGTGAGGGGAATTTTAAAATGACCGTTATCATTAGTGATGCTTTCACAGACTGGACACCGATAAACAAAAAAAAAAGTAAGCCTAACTGAATCTCATCCATCAAAGGTAAGTTTGCTTATTCATTAGACACCAATCAGAGATTTCAAGTGCATTTTTAAAACACTCTCCCTTTCTATCTGAATTATTCATCAGACACCAGTCATAGACGTAGACCTAGTCATGATTCCTAGTTCAACAATATCATTACGAGGCGTTAGAATTCAAAGTTCACAAATGAATGTTACTCAGCAACATTTACATTACTGTATTGTCTTGCTCTCTTGTGGTTCTTCAATGAGTTCCACCTCTAGACCCATGTCCTAAACTTTGCCATTCCCTAAACAATTTGATTCATTTATGTATGATTCTCTCCGGTATATTAAGGTTTCTTGATATATCTAACAGGAACTTGCTACGAATGCATTGCAATAATTGTCTTGCTCAGCGAAGGATGTTTCTTAGACTGATAAATGACACATTTACACTAGATATCCGTGCACATAACGACATTGAAAGCAATAGAGTGATGTAGCATGGTTCACACTGTTAGGTTATCTTTTTTTTCTTCATCTTTGATAGCATTTTGTGAGTCCAATGTTTTCTGTAAAATTTAAGAAATGGAATCATTCAACTACCTTCAACTTAATATTGAAACGATAATGTATAGGACTATGTTTATGTGATACTACTAGTGATAGGTGTCTCCTATCTACTTAGGAATGTATGTCAGTGGTTGTGATATGACGTTTTTTATCACTTCGTTTCGTTCACATCAATTTTGCTATACGGAAAATAGTTTTACCCAATAATATAACATGATATTCTAAAGATATCAGTGACAGTTTTTAATGTCATTACATAAGATTTCTTCCATCTTCGAAAAGAAAAATAGATTATTAAGGCATGAATCGTGCATCAGGCAGGTGAACAAAAAATTATGAAACTTTGCCACCACTTGTTAGAGCGTGCATACCTATATGTTATTGAAAGTTTTGGGGTTGCATTTATATTTTTATAAAAGTAACTTACCAAGTACAGGCAGTCCCCGGGTTACGACGGGTTCGGCTTACGACGTTCCGAGGTTAAGGCGCTTTTCAATTATATTCATCAGAAATTATTTCCAGGGTTACGATGCCTACAACGCTCATCTTGCAGAAGAAATATGACACCAAAAATGCAAACTAATCAATATTTGAAGGTTTTTTGATGCAAAATGCAATAAGAATGCAGTTTACATAGTATTGAATGCACCTAAAGCATTATAAGTAAGGTTTTCTTAGGATTTTTGGTGATGTTCCGACTTATGACGATTTTCGGGTTACAACGCGTCTCAAGAACGGAACCTCCGTCGTAAACCGGGGACTGCCTGTAATTACTTAGCTAACGATTAGCCTCGCACGGCATCTTAAATTTAAAAAATTCACATGCAAGCGACTGTTGCAATGCGTGGTGACAATCCCTGCCCACCACAATAGGAGCTCTCAAGCGACAGAAGGCTAGTGTCATTGTTATTCATGCTGCGCAACCAACAAGATGTCGTTTAGTGCTTCCTGAGTTCAACGTTCACTTCTTTCTCTTTTGCTTGCTGAAGTCAATGATGTACCCACTTTAGTTGGTTTTTTCGTCTGTTGCATTGTATTGGTTTGCTTTGCTTCTATTACCCCAACAGGTATAGAGGCCTTGCTGGGTGCTAAACAGGACTCTAGAACTTCTTTTGAGCTCCCCTTGTCAGGTCATGCTCAGTCTATCCTACAATGTGTGAACGCTTTGGTGTTGGACTGAGGTGGCTCTCTGTGTTCTAGTAGGTCATCTAAGCTTCTTCCCCTTCTCTTGTGCAGCATAGGAAGTACTATTCCACTAGTACAGTTCAATTGACGCCCCGTCACCTTAACCCAACTGGGACGTGATACGTCTTAAACCTGGCCTAACTCTGGAACAGGTTAGGGCTGAAGGCCCTTCCTTTTCATCACAAGCGTTTTTAGCTATGGAGACTACTGTGGCTTCCATCTTATAGACAGTCTCCTGGCTGGGCTTGTGGTACATTGCGATAGCCAAGATTGCTTCAGATATGACTGAGGGAGGTTTAGTGAGTTCTTCCTCTCTCAATAGACTGTTACAGTCTGGAGCTAAGGCGATTTCCTACCTGACACACCTTAGCTCCAACCTGTGGGCCAATCACTTCCTGGCCAAGAGAGATGCAGCACTTTCCAAGGTGGCAAATTCGATGGACTCTTGAGTCTTTGTCGTCTCTCAGAAATGGGGATCTGCTTGAGTTGCAGTTCCTGTTTCCAAGGACTGAATTGGAAGATGCTGTCGACCAGTGACGAGCAGACACGAAAGACAGGTGGGTACATCAGGCAGTATCAAAGTCAGAGGCAACAGGTGAAAAGATCTTCACCGGTTAAATCTCCAAAGAGTTCTGCCTCTGTGAGGGTCTCCCAATCTCCCTCACAGGCCAAGGCAAAGTAACAACAACTTCCCTTTCAATCACACCTTTACAAGCCTGGTAGGGGCTCTAGGGGAAGGGGCAGAGGGGGTCGTCGATAGAGTGGGCGCCACTCCCTCTCCGTTGCCACGGGTAGGGAGATGCCTGGTGGGCCAAGTGGCAAGGGCATGGAGCAGAGAAATGGGTAGTAGACATTTTGCAGGTGGGATATCTACTACCATTCAACTTCTCTCCCCCCCCCAACTTGGATAGACCCCTTCTCAATTGGACTTAAGCTCACAACTCTCAGAAGTTCATGGTTCTTCGAGAGTAAGTGTTGAAAATGCTGAACAAGGATGTGATAGAAGTAAAGCATCATTCTCCGGGGTTTTCCAGTCAGATTTTCCTGGTACCCAAAGCAACAGAACGAATGGAGACCAGTGATCGATCTTTCTTCCTTAAATCATTTTGTCATGAAGACAAGGTTCAAGATGGAGACGCCCTGAACAGTGTTGGTAGCGATAAGGGACAATGACTTCTTGCTGTCACTAGACTTAAAGGATGCTTACTTCCAGATCCCTATCCATCCTTTATCCAGAAAGTTTCTTAGCAGATCTTTCAGTTTAAGGTCCTGTGCTTTGGGTTGACCACGTTCCCTCAGGTGTTCACAAGAGCTCATGCTCAAGGGATTCGCCTGTTAACCCTTTAACGCCGAAGGGGTATCGGAGTGAGCGCCGAAGCGGAAAAAATATTTTTTTCAAAAAAATCACAGCGCCCTTAGTTTTCAAGATTAAGAGTTCATTTTTGGCTCCTTTTTTTGTCAGTCTGAAGTTTAGTATGCAACCATCAGAAATGAAAAAAAAATATCATTATCATATATAAATAATGCGATATATGATAACGCAAAAACAAAATTTCATATATAATTGTATTTAAATCGGGCTGTGAGCAAAACGGTTAAAGCTAATGAGTTTTTTTCATTGTATTGTACACTAAATTGCGATCATTTTGGTATACTGTATAACACATTGCAAAACAATTGCGATCATTTTGGTATATAACACATTGTAAAACAAATGCGATCATTTTGGTATATAACACATTGTAAAACGATCAAAGCAACACAGAGAAAATATTATCACAAAATGATGCATGAATTCGTAACGCGTGGACGTAAAATTTTTTTTTTTTTCAAAAATTCACCATAAATCTAAATATTGTTCTAGAGACTTCCAATTTGTTTCAAAATGAAGATAAATAATTGAATATTACTATACTGTAAGAGTTTTAGCTTACAATGGCAGTTTTCAACCATTTCGAACGAGTTAAAGTTGACCAAATGTAGAATTTTTTTATATATATTTTTTTTTATATGCAAATATTTTGAAAATGAGAAAAGCTACAACGTTCAATTATTTTTTGTTGTATTCTACATGAAATTTCACACATTTTCATATATAAAACTCTATGAAACGCCTAATATGAAACGGAGCAAATATTACAAGAATGCGATGTACGCATTTCGGAGATTTGCGGCGGAGAATCCGCGCGCGGAGGGAAGGAAAGTTTTTTTTTTTAAATTCACCATAAATCTAAATATTGTGCTAGAGACTTTGAATTTGTTTCAAAATGAAGATAAATGACTGAATATTACTAGACTGTAAGAGTTTTAGCTTACAATTGCGTTTTTCGACCATTTCGGTAGAGTCAAAGTTGACCGAACGTGGTTTTTTTTCTATTTATCGTGATTCATATGCAAATATTTCAAAAATGAGAAAAGCTACAAGCATCAATTATTTTTTATTGTATTCAACATGAAAGTGCACATTTTCATATATAAAACTTTATGTAATGGCTAATTTAAAATGGTGCAAACATTACGACAATCGGACGAAAAAATTTCTGATTTTTTTGGAAGTTACCGCGCGGACGTAAGGAAGCTTTTTTTTTTTTTATATAAATTCATCATAAATCAAAATATTGTGCTAGAGACTTCCAATTTGTTGCAAAATGAAGGTAAATTATTGAATATTACTTGAATATGAGAGTTTTAGCTTACAATTGCGCTTTTCAACCATTTCGGTAGTCAAAGTTGACCAAAGGTTGAAATTTTGTCACTTATCATTATTTATATGAAAATATTTCAAAACTGATAAAAGCGACAACCATGGATTGTTTTAAGCTATATTGTGCATGAAATGGCGCACATTTCCATATATGAAACTTTATGTAACAGCTAATTTAAAATGGTGCAAACATTACGACAATCGCACGAAAGAATTTATGATTTTTTTGGAAGAGTTACCGCGCGGACGTAAGGAAAAAGTTTTTTTTTTTTTCATAAATTCACCATAAATCGAAATATTGTGCTAGAGACTGCCAATTTTTGCAAAATGAAGGTAAATGATTGAATATTACTAGAATATAAGAGTTTTAGCTTACAATTGCGTTTTTTGACCATTTCGGTAGAATCAAAAGTTGACCGAAGGTTGAAATTTTGGCACTTATTGTTATTTATATGAAATTATTTCAAAATTGATAAAAGCTACAATCATGAGTATTTTATTGTTATATTCTACATGAAATTGCGCACATTTTCATATATAATACTCCATGTAACGGCTAATTTAAAATGGTGCAAAAATTATGTCAAAGTAACAAAATAATTTCTGAGATGTCACTGATACTTTTTAGTGTGATAAGAAAGAAATTCGCGCTTGCGCGCCTGTGTAACGATTGTAAACAAAACAACGCCTTGATCCGTGAGTTCTCAGTATCCCCCAAGGCGCGTGATTCAAAAGTTTTCGAGTGGTAGGCCTATAAGTATTTTTCCGCGAATTAAAAAAAAAAAACTTTTTATCGACGTACCATATATATGTCCAATCGGCACCCGACAGACAATTTATGTCTACGTTTAATACGTCCAATCGGCGTTAAACAGTTAAGGTACCTCGATGACTGGCTGGTATTAGCAAGCTCCAGGGAGAAACTGCTTCAGTACAGAGATCGTCTTCAGTTTTGTCAGGAGCTAGGCATAATGATCAACCTAGAGAAATCAAACCTGATTCCCAGCCAGAAAGCTCATTATCTAGGTATGGTTATAGATACAGCAGCATCGAGGGTTTTTCCGTTTGACCAGAGGTTGGACAAGTTGCGGTTAATAGCACAGAAGTTCTTGTCACAATCCGAACAGACAGCACACCAGTCCCGGGCCTCCTGGGGAATTTGTCTTTGCTGGAGAAGCTGGTCCCTCATGGGCGTTTTCATACTTGCTCTCTGCATTGGAGACTGAAAGACTTCTGGTCCCTGGCGGGAGATTCTCCCCTACAGAGAGTCCCTCTGTCCGAGGAAGTGAGGCAAAACCTTTGTTGGTGGTTGGGTAACCAGAATTTATCGGTGGGAATCCCTCTATGTTCTCCTCCTCCAGACTTCCTTCTGTTTTCAGATGCCTCCGTCTTGGGTTGGGGAGTTCATCAGGGAGACCTCTTCAGCAGTTTACCAGGGGATATGGGCGGTCTACTGTGATTGGTGTTGTCAACATGGTTTCTCTCCACTCAAAGCCTCTGGTCAACATATAGCAGATTTTTTTTTTATCTTCCTCAGGGATGAGAAAGGACTCTTTCTTTCTGCTGTCAGGGGCTACAGAGCAGCACTAGGTTTGGTGTTACTCATGAAAGGCGTAGACATCTCTTCATCTTGGGAGATTTCCTTGTTGTTCAGGGGTTTTGAACAAACCTGTTCTCCAAGGGAACTCAAGCCTCCTGCATGGGATATTTTGCTTGTCCTGAGAAGCCTGTCGAACTCCATTCAAACCTCTGTGTCATTTGTCTGACAGAGATCTGATGCTGAAGACAGTTTTCCTTGGGGAGCTTCATGGACTAAGTTTTGATGAGAAACATACCAGGGGTTGGGGGTCAGTGACCTTCGAGTTTGTCCCAGAATTCGTGGCCAAGACCCAAAATCCCTTGCTACATGACAACAGATTTGCCTCTTTTTCTATTCCATCATTGAATGACTTTGCAGATAGTGACCCACAGGAACTCATACTTTGCCCTGTCAGAGTCCTAAGATGCTACCTTAAAAGGACTTTTCATCTAAGACCTAGATGTCATAGACTTTTTGTCATCACTAATCATTCTAGAAAAGAGGTTTCCAAGAACATTCTGGATACATGAGGCAATTAAGCAGGCTTATTCCTCGCCTGATGGTTCCGTTGCTGAGTCTGTGCGGGCTAGAGCACATGAAGTCAGCGGTATAAGTTCTTCTCTGGCATTTAAGAAACATTTTGCTGTTCATAGAATTTTGAGTGCTGGTTCCTGGTTGCACCAGTCCACATTCACTTCCTTTTACCTGAAAGATGTTGCTCACAGATCTTTGGACACGTTTTCCTTGGGTCCTATGGTGGCTGCCTAACAAGTTGTGTAATTCATCCATTACCCCTAGTTGGGCATTTTGTATCTCACCTATGATGATTGTGTGGAAGAGAGAATTGAGTGAGTTGGCTGGTTTCTTTCTTTCTCTTTTTTTCCTTTCTTCTTCCTACGGGCTGGTTGAGGAATAGACATGTCATATGCTGGACTGGACTGATACAGGTGAGTACGGTAGCCATACTGAAAGTTGGTGTGTTTTTGATCCTTGAGATAGCAAGCCCTCTATTCAGTAGCAAAATACTCCTCTCCCTCTACAGCAAGGAGGAGTGAGGAGTGGTAACAAACTCCTGGAGTATATGGTTTGTTACTTGAACAGTCAGAATTTTCTTTGGTTCCCTGGTTGTAATGAATCTGCTCATATATCATTGTATTTCAACCCAGATGGCTGAGTTGTTGGATATCTGTTTATCTGTCTTCTCATGGGCATAACACCACCTTCTCTAGAACTCATTCTTCTAAGAGGGATGGTCAGGTGGCATAACTCCCAGCCGGTTTAGGATACTTGTACCTCCCACCAAGTATAAGTCTATCCTATTGTTAAGACCGAAGGTTTGTTCCGCATATGAACAAATGACAAATTTTTTAATCAATTTGTATTTTTCATACCTAACAAACCTGAGGTCTTAACATTTACTGCCCACCTTTAGCTGCCCCCCTCTTTGTTATAGTTCCTGGTTTAGGGAAAGACTAAATATGTCACAGGTGGCTGTGCGCGGTCTCTGACCAGCTATCACCTCATATGTGCAGAACTTGCCAGATCTCACAGATTCCTTGCTTACAATCTTTGATTGTTTTTAACCTGTTACCAGGTAGCTTTTGGAAATATCCTATTGTTAAGACCTCAGGTTTGTTAGCTATGAAAAATACAAATTGATTAAAAAATTGGTCATTTTGTCAAAAATAAAATATATTTACAGTATGTACTAGTCATGAAAATATACTTAGTACATGACATGACAATACTCTGCAGACATAAACATATGTACCCTGCTATTCCTGTCGTCCTATATATATTAAATATGCTCTATGTACATACTACTATGTATCATCCTAAAACACTTTATGTATGTAATATTTAAAAACCATCTCACAACAAAATATTTAATAAAGTGTGCAGTACACACAGAATATCGATGTTAGTAAGTATGTATACATATCGCAAATGACCCAGTAACTTAGTTCACTGCTATCTTTCGTTTGTTCTACTTGGCGTGTATGGTAATGGTACTACAGGCTAAGAATATTTTTTGAAATCGTTCACTAAGATGTCCTCTAAACATTCTCCTCCTAAGGCTTCTGGCAAAGAGCCTAAGCATCAGAGGAAGTTACAATTAATGCCCGATGAGGAGAAAGTAGACATGATTGTTATGTTGAGAGAGGGGAAAAGTCACAAGAGAAGTAGCAGCCCATTACAGCGTGACATTAAATGCAGCCGCCTGCATCGAGAACAAGTATGAACAGGTTAATACTTGGGAATGCCATTTGTGGAGAAAAACTTGCTATCCTCTTTACTATCCCACCAATGGACCAGGATTTTGAACAATTTCATGGTCAACAACTTTATTAAGAGTCAGGCAGCTGCAGACAATGATAAAAACACATTGTATTTAAGCTTATGCAGCCCTACCATGCCACCTTGGTTAACAATTACCTCAAGAAGGTGGTGCCTCCCAAAACCCCTGAAGACAGAGAGGCACCCTCAGAGATGTAACTCCTCTACTTTGCTGTGCAGTCATATCTTCATTCATTCATCAGACTAAGCAGCTAATTCAACATCACCATCAACAGTAACCATTCATCATCGGTGAATACTCATATGATTTAATCTTATTATGCATCATTATTACAGGTAGTACCCAGTGTATAGCATTACATACTATTATTTAATCTTATTATTCATATTACTGTACTATTATTTAATCTTGCAGTAAACCCCCAGTATTCGCTGGGAATGGGTACCTGACACCCCCCCCCCCCCCCAATAGCTAAAATCCTTGAATACTTAAAACCACACTAAAAAAGGGATTTTGAAGGAGGAAAAATCTATTTCTGGGGGAAGACCTGTGTCGCCCGGTGAAATGGTCCTGTAGCACGCATTTTTTAGTATAAATAGATTCTAAATATACCAGAGAAAAAGCTAAAATGGAATGCTGAAGTTACTACCTTCAGCTCGAACACCCGAGGGCGTCGGTATAAGCACTAGGGCGAGTGGAGGCCACTATCACAGGACTTCTGCCAATTAGAAGATTCCTTTCAAAATCCCTCACAAGGGAAGAGCCGTTACAAGGACTACCACTTATACCTTCTGCTTGCTACTACTACCACCCACGCCCGGCATCTTCATTCCTGGAATATGCACCCAAGCTTGGACTGGCTACAGGGTGGGGATCAGGAAAAAGAGGGACGGGTTCACCGGGTGACACAGGTCTTCCCCCAGAAATAGATTTTTCCTTCGTCAAAATCCCTTTCCTGGGTTCGACCTGTGTCGGCCGGTGAAATAGTATCAGAGAATTGCCATCCAAGCTTGAAAGATACAAAACAAAATGAATATAAGGAATAATGAAACTTAAAGTTCACTTAAAGAATAAATTTAATAAGCTGTGAAAGAAACTGATAAACTTATCCAAATTCTTAAAATTAAGACTTGAAATTAAGACTTAATAGCTAGAAATAAAGTAATAATACAATGGAATGACATATGAAGCAATATGACTATATACATATAAGTATGTACAAAACAGGTAAGGAATACAAAAGGTGGGTCTCAATGCTATATACAAGTCCGGCAACAGAATGGCAAGCAAACCAGCCCCGCACTGGGTGGGGGGGAAGATTGGTAGGGAATATGAGCGAGGCAGGTAGGAAGGGAGTGAGTATCAAAGAAAAAAGGGGCTAGGCAGAACGAGCAATAGAAAATAGAGTTTTAGGACTCGGTCATCTCAGGGGAGACTATGCTCCCTGCAGCCACTGCTGAGAATTTAAGGGCCTCTAGATTCTTGAGATAGTGGCGTTTAAGCACTGCCGGAGATTTCCAACCCATATATTTCTTCAGGTCCTCGAAGTTCATATTGTGAAAATAGTTAATCGAGGTAGCCACTGCTCGGATATCATGGACGTGCGGAACTGAATCCGGATTGGCTTGTTTAATAACATAAAGGATTTGTTGTCTAATACCTTTTAAGGAAATTGTACAGCCTTTCTCTCTAATAAAAAGGGAACCTGAAGACTTTTGGAAGTCCTGGCCAGATAGGATTTAAGAGTGACTACAGGACACAATGATGTGCCTTGCGTAACAGGAACAATTTTCCAGGGAGCCCATCTGTTTTGTGGGTCTTCATTCTTGCCAAGAATTTCCGATCCAGGAATAGTTCTGGCGCCTGACGCCAGACTCGTTAAGAATAATGTTTTCCAGAGAAAGGTTATATAAGAGCATGAATCATTGTCAGTGTCTGAGGCTAATTTAAGTACGTCATTTAAAAACCAGGAGACTGTATGAGGGCGGTCTACTGGTCTCAGACGGGCACATGCTCGCGGAATTGAAGAGTGGTACGAATCAGTCAAATCCATGTTAAAGCCAAGCTGAAAAATCTTCCTTAAGGCAGATTTGGTTGTAGTAATGGTACTAGCAGCTAGACCTTTCTCGAATAAGGTTCTAAAGAATGAAATTGCCAGATTTGTAGTCATCTTTTGGACATCTGATTCTTTTAGAAAGATGGCCAATTTCTTCACTGCAGAATCATACTGTCTGAGTGTCGACTCTCTTTTATCTGATTCTATAAACAAGATATTTAGTGGATCAATACTAGCATCCTTTTGGGCTGCAAACTTCTTGAAGTCCATAAAGTTAGGGCACTCAGAATTCTTGAGGAAGCTGACACAATCCGAGTTTGTACTACTTGGGTCAGTTCCGGACAGGGGATCCGTCTGGGACGGAGATTCAATTCTAGCAGAAGAGGGAACCAGTTGCTCTTTGGCCAGTTGGGTGCGACCAATGCTACTTGTCCCTTGAAAGAACTGAGTTTGTGCAGGACTTTCATCAGAAGATTTACTGGCGGAAATAGGTAAATCTTCTGCCAACTGTTCCAGTCTATGGACATCGCATCCGTGGCGTGAGCTAGAGGGTCTAGGTTGGGAGCCACGTAACATGGAAGTTTGTGATTGGACTCCGTGGCGAACAGGTCTACTTGAAGGCCAGGGATTTGATTGCAAATCCAGCAGAATGACTGGCGGAAATAGGTAAATCTTCTGCCGACTGTTCCAGTCTATGGACATCGCATCCGTGGCGTGAGCTAGAGGGTCTAGGTTGGGAGCCACGTAACAGGGAAGTTTGTGATTGGACTCCGTGGTGAACAGGTCTACTTGAAGGCCAGGGATTTGATTGCAAATCCAGCAGAATGACTTCGTGTCCAGGGACCACTCCGACTCCAGCGGAGTCGTCCTGGATAGTGAGTCTGCGATGACATTTCTCACTCCTGCCAGACGAGTAGCTGACAGGTGCCAATGATTTTTCGTCGCTAACGAGAAAATCGCAATCATTACATGGTTTACTTTGCTCGACCTTGAGCCTCCTCTGTTTATGCAATGGACTATCACTGGGCTGTCCGAGACTAACCTTATTTGAACGTTTTTGGCTGAAGCCAGACGTTTTGAAGTCAGAAAAATGGCCATTGCTTCTAGGACATTGATGTGGAACTGGCAGAACATCTTCGACCACGTTCCTTGAACTTTGAGTATTGTGAGTAACCCCCCCAACTGCTCAGAGAGGCGTCCGTGTGGATTGTCAAAGACTAACCTTATTTGAACGTTTTTGGCTGAAGCCAGACGTTTTGAAGTCAGAAAAATGGCCATTGCTTCTAGGACATTGATGTGGAACTGGCGGAACATCTTCGACCACGTTCCTTGAACTTTGAGTATTGTGAGTAACCCCCCCAACTGTTCAGAGAGGCGTCCGTGTGGACTGTCAGAGACGGCGGAGGAAATTGCAGTGGCACCGACTTGGAAAGGCTCTGGCGTTCCGTCCACGGATGGAGCCTTTTCGTTAATATCGGCGAAATTAGAGAGATCTTGTCTCTGAATTTGACGTTGGCTCTCTTTCTCCAGACTCGATTGATATCCTTCAGCCTGACTTTTAACAGGACGTCTGTTATCGAGGCAAACTGCAGAACCTAGAATTTTCTCTTGGGTACGACGAGATGCCTTTTTGTTTTTGAAAAACTGTTTCATAGCCTTCGCTATCTCTCTGACCTTCTTGGATGGGAGAGATAGTTTGTGCGAGTTTAGGTCTCATTGTATTCCCAACCATTGAAAGCGGGAAGCCGGAACGAGCCAAGATTTTTTCTTGTTTATCTGGAAACCCAGATACTCTAGAAATTCTATTACTTTGGCTGTTGCTTTGCGACACTCCTTGTCGTTGTTGCCCAAATGAGCCAGTCGTCTAGGTAAGCTACTAACATTACCCCTTGAGCTCTTAGTTCTTGAACTATCGTCTCTCCTAATTGGTGAATATTCTGGGCACTATGTTGAGCCCGAATGGCATGACTCTGAATGAGTAAGCCTGTTTTCCTAGCTTGAAGCCTAGGTATGTAGAGAAATTTCTTGCTATCGGAACATGATAGTAAACGTCTGTAAAATCTATAGAGGTGGTGACGGCCCCACGGGGAAGTAAGGTCCGCACCTGCGAGACGGTCAGCATGCGGAACTTGTCTCATTGAATGTATGAGTTGAGACGGGACAAGTCCAGAATCACTCTTCGTTTGTCCGAGTCCTTCTTCGGTACACTGAACAGACGTCCTTGAAACTTTAGGCGTTTGACTTTCTTTATTGCCTTCTTTTGGAGGAGATCTTTGGCATAGTCTAGCAGGTCTGTCATTGGAGTCTGGTGAAAACTGACTGGTGGAGGAGGCCCTTTCTCCCATTTCCACCCTAGACCTTTCGAAACAATGTTGTGGGCCCACGGACTGAAAGTCCAATGGTCCCGGAAGAGATATAGTCTCCCGCCCACCTGCGGGCTCTCACTGGTTGGTTGCAGTTCTGCTTCCTCTGCCTCCCCTGAAACCCCTGCCTCTAGAGCCACTTCTTTGCCGGGCGCCACCTCTGGCTCTGCTACTTCCAGCATGCCTACTGTAGCCGCGAAATGCTCCTCGCGACTCGTAGGAGGCGTTGAAGGCTGGGGAGGTCACCAAGGTTGTGAAGGTTGAGGGTTGCTGGGCCGGAGGAGTCTGGACCAAGACAAACTGCTGCTGTGGCTGAGCTCACCAACCTGGGAGACAGGGACCGCCTGGACAACCGTCTGAGGATGAGAGGGCTGGTAAGGATGGAATTTCCTTGGCCTCTTCTTAGGTCTGGATTGGGGTCCAGGGGTGTCAAACTTCCTTTTGAAAGGAAGTCCTCAACGGACACGAAGATTCTGGTTGGCTCTAGTCGCCTCACTGAAGACGTTGTTGACTGCATCTTCAGGGAACAGGTTGGCGCCCCAGATTGAAGACTTTATAAGTTTGTTTGGCTGGTGCCTTATGGAAGCATTCGCAAAGGCATGCTTCCTGCAGGCTCGCCTAGCCACAATAAAGTCATACAGGTCCGACTGGAAGGCCAGTAATAGAGACTTCGTGTGGACTCGAAAAAGAGCCTCATCGGCGAACGTTGTAGAGATCAACTCAGCCGAGGTGACTGAGTTAATCGACCCACTCAGTCTGCATCTAGCTTCGAATTCCGCTTTGACCAAGGGGTCCGGAACTCTAGGTAGCTTCTCGGCGAACAGGGTGGAGGCACACTCCGGGTCGAGTTTGCCCACCGTGAACGTAGCCGGAGCGTCAGTCCAAAACTCTACATCTCTGGGGAAGAGTAAGGAGGTAGCCTCTGTCTCTTTTAATAGAGGTAAGGGCTTATCCTCTACCGCTGCCTGTAGAGTCAATTCTGCAACTTTGGAAGTGCAAGGAGACGGAGCTCCTCGCGGGGTCACAAACATTGTGAAGCTACCTTTATGGGGTGTTAATTTCGTATTGACACATTCCTATTCTGTAAGGGTGCAAACCCATGCAGCCTGGGCCTAGTCCCTAGGGTAGATGACGGTCTCTTTTGGGACTTTGTCTACCCTGACTAGCACATCTTCTGCTAGTCTACCATAACCCGGGAACGGAAACGAGGCCCTTTGGGAAGAACTCGAAGTCTTCTACAGGTCGGGTTCCGCAACCTTCAATCGTCAGTTTCCCATCCGAATACGGGGCATGCAAAGCTAACCGCCACGGGTTACTGTTGTCTAGGGGAGTGGACAAGTTGTGAACGCCTGGCCACAGCAATCGATCGATCAGTGATCACCACCTTACGGGAAGCTGTACTAGCCTACTACTAATGGGGACAGGAGGCGGTAGGCCAACTGGCACCCTAAAGGAGGCAAGGCCAGGGCAATACACAACAAAGCAACATAATAAACATAATACAATAATGAGGCATCACTGGAAGAATTGCAAAGGGGACAATAAGGTGAAAAAGGATATACCCAGCAGGGACCTAGCCTAATCCTCTGAGATCGGTACAAATCCGGTCAGGTAGGCTAGTTAGGCCTCCAAGGACGTCATGATGTGGACGGTAGGAACCCAACAAAACCCTCCAAAATCGAAATTTCGATCTGGTCAGGTAGGGAGGGTTTAGGCCCAGCAAACATGACAAGAGAGGGACTCTCTATCCTGGATAGTCCTCCCAGCGAGCACCGTAGCGCAGGCGGGGGATGATAATGGAGGGCCTAAGGGTAGAGGGGTAGGGTCACTTGGCCTACCTTCCAAAACCTAACCTACGCCTAGTCGGGTAAGCCAGGGAAGGAGAGCAAAACTTCCAACCTCACAGTGAAATGAATATCATAATGTGCATAAAATCGAGTGCATAGCAGACTAACATCGAAAAAACAATAAAGCAAGCATGCATAAAAATTGCGAGAGAGAGAGGAATCGCCCTCTCTACAATGGTAGCGTACAATAGGCTAACTGGAGGCCCAAATACACTACACACATATAATAATACATAATAAGAACTACGTACGAAGGGGAACGAACACGCTCCTGAGGGACTGAGGAGAAAGCCAAAGGCTAGAGAGTGAAATAAACAATAAATTAAAGATACCAGAGGACGTCAGGAGCGCGTTAAGAGCCTACGTTGTATAAATAAATAACGTAAAATCAGAACTCCAGATATGGTAGGAGTTATGAAAATGCACGGGTATACGAAAAAATGGTAAAAACTAAACCGTGAGCAAATGTAATCATAATCAAACAAAGGGAAAGAACGGACACGTCTGAAGATGCACCCAAGATGGCGGATGAAAGAGCGTCACCCCGGTTCGCGAGAACTAAGGGCCAAAATGGGCTAAAAAGGGAATGCATCGTGACCACATGAATTACCAAAACGTAAAATGGAATAATCAACTTGGATGAAGAAGCTGGGAGCTCAGCGACAGACATAGCTTCGACAAAAAAACACACAAGGGGAGCAACGAGAGACGTACGGCAGCAATGCGCTAATTACAGGAATGAAGATGCCGGGCGTGGGTGGTAGTAGTAGCAAGCGGAAGGTATAAGTGGTAGTCCTTGTAATGGCTCTTCCCTTGTGAGGGATTTTGAAAGGAATCTTCTAATTGGCAGAAGTCCTGTGATAGTGGCCTCCACTCGCCCTAGTGCTTATACAGACGCCCTTGGGTGTTCGAGCTGAATGTAGTAACTTCAGCATTCCAATTTAGCTTTTTCTCTGGTATATTTAGAATCTATTTATACTAAGAAATGCGTGCTACAGGACCATTTCACCGGCTGACACAGGTCGAACCCAGAAAAAGAATTTTTGCATAACAGATAATGATATTTTTTCTTTCATTTCTGATGGTTGCATACTAAACTTAAGGCAATGACAAAAAAGGAGCCAAAAATGAACTCTTAATCTTGAAAACTAAGCATGCTGTGATTTTTTGAAAAAAACATTTTTTCCGCTTCGGCGCTCCCTCGTGAACGCCGCCGGCATACGGGAGACTATTTTTAAAATACCGCTTCGGCATTTAAGGGTTAATGGCTATCTGGTTTTATGGCTCGTGTCTAGTGCCATAAAATCTGCTATTTATGGTACCATAACGGACCAAGTTTTGGTTATTGGCGCCATAAGGTGCTGATAATAATTGTGGTGTCATAACATACCTAACAGAGGTGCCATTAACTGAAACTTGGCGCCATAAGAGCCATAAATCACTGAGTTTGCGATAAGTGTGGTTTTCGCTTATCACCCCGCCAAGAATGGAACCCCGCCGATAACCGGGGACTGCCATGTCAAATGAATGTGAGATCATTTAGATCATCAATAATAAAGTATAGCGGGACAGTTAAGACCATATGTTCACTATCTCTGTTTTCAACAAAAACAGTTCATAAAATGCAAAAGTATACATGATCAGAATAACTGAATTTAACTTGTGCATTTTAATAAGTAATAGTACTATAAAATACATTTCATCATAGTGATCTTGGAAAGGTTTGCTCTTTATTGTTCCTAATGTCGTCAGCAGTTTGCAGTTGTATTTTGTGATCAAAATGAGGGCTATCATTGGCTAACAGATCACCATGGCAACCAGCCAGCCAATCAAGTTTTAGCAGTCGTATTCTCTCTCTCTCTCTCTCTCTCTCTCTCTCTCTCTCTCTCTCTCTCTCATGTCATTTGTCATGCAAACACAAGTATTGTTCAGTAACTTGGCTTTTGCTTTCGTAAAGTTAACCCTTGTCATATCTTTCTTTCCTGAAAACATACAAAGCCTCATACTGTAGTTACCAGTCAGGCAACAGATAGGTAAAACTGTTGGCTATGTGCTTTCTACCCTTCT
>NC_061110.1:50120680-50142759 GCF_015104395.2 Macrobrachium nipponense | reverse complement strand
GCTTTCTACCCTTCTAGGGAATAGCTTGTCGTATTGACTATATACTGTGTGCAAGTTGAATTAGTTACAAGTTAAAAGCATTTCTGGGCTCAGCTCGTGTCGCTGCGCGAAATATCCTTTAATCTATTATTTCTAGGGTAAATGTACTAACACATACCAGAGAATAAATAAATAAAGAAAAAGGTCAGTATAACTGACTCGCTCACCCTCCAAGAGGGTGTCGGTATGAACACTATGGCGAGTGAGACCACTACCACGAGCCAAATGCCAATAGAATTCTCCCACTACAAAATCCCCCAAGAGGAGAGCCGACCCACAGAGTGGGCAGCACTTACTACTACTACTCCATCCCATGCTGCCGACTGCTGCGCCTCTGGTGGACATCCTTTTCAGTTAGCGCACACGATTCAGACGTGCCATTTTTTACTCGGTGTTTTTTTGTGCCCTTTCCTTTGGATTTATTTACCATGGAGCGTGCAGCCATCGCAGCAGCTAAGTTAGGTATTAGTGTTTATTGCTATTTGGTTTTTTCCGGCCCTGAGCCCGTATTTGCCGTTTTTTAGGTATAAATACGAACTCTAGGTCGGAAGCATGGCAGCATGGTTCTGCCTCGTGGTGGGTTCGTTCTTGGTCGCCCATACCCAGAACATCCCCTTACTTAAGTACGCTCTATTTTAATTATCCGCTTTGTTTAGGGTACGGTCTACACGGTTTTGTCATGCATGCATGTCTTTTACCTTATGTAGGCTCCTTCCATCCAGACCCTAGCCACGGCTCTTAGTATCGGCCTCGGCTAGAGCTTTTTTTTTTTGAGTGGTAGACTTGCCTTCGGGTTAGTCGTACACTCCTGGATTTTTTCTCCTACTATATTGTTTTCTTTCTTTCATTTTTATTATTCATTTGAATTAATTATATGATATTTGTTAGGTTAGTTAGGCGTCTGGCTTGCTTAGCCTAGGTCATGGCCCATTGGGCCTATATGCTACCGCTCTTCAGTTCGGTTGCTTCCCGATAGCATCTCTCTGATCAGTTGGTTATGTTTCTAGGCTTAGTTGTTGTTCTTATCGCCCCGTGGTCACTACGTGATCACGAGGCAGCCAGGCGCCTGTCCAGTCACCTTCCCCCCCTCCCGCTCTTCTATAGAGTCGGGGGGGTGGGTCGGTCTGCCCATGCTCGCTCCGCATACCCGAGCCTGCCTCCCTCTCTCCCCCCAGGCGGAGGGAGTAGAGGGACGGGACAGACCCAGACTGGACTCGACCTCTCCGGCTTCTCGGTCCGGCCGGATGGTAAGGTGGGGGGGGACTGGCCTTTCCCCCCTCCGTTGCTACCCCGTCGCTCCGTTGCTAGCCCGAGTCTGTATGTCCTCTTGCTCTTTCCCCCCACCTTACTAGGGCTCCTTTAACCACCGGAGACCTGGCATCCAGCGGAAAGGTGCTAGTCCACCCAGCAGGGTGGACCGGAACATACAGTCGGTCCCTCATAACCACATTCCGTCTCGCTGAGTTACAACACTCCGCCACGCACTGGACTTAGTCCGGTACGTTCGAGTTTTTAGGTTTAAGATCTTTTATGTTAAACTATTAAGTTTATCTTAAGTACCTTAAACCATCCCCCCTCCCTTCCTGTCTCACCGGATCTCTCCGGGGTTATAGCCTATTCAGGCGTTTAAGGGAGGGGTTATGCCCAAATTTTTTCCGAGCTCCGGCATGCAACGGAGTTCTTCTATCCTTTAGCCTGTAAGTGATAGTCTTTAAGATACTCATGTGTCTTTTCACTTACAGACCACCAACTGTGAGCATCCGGGATGCGCCGCCACACTTCAGGACCCATTGTGGACACGAAGTTTGCCGGTCCATGCTCCATGCGCAACTCCGCACGGGGACATCCAGGTCTGGTACCACGAGACGTGTACCATCTGTTACGATCTGGTGAGCCAGCTCTTAGACGGGGTAAGTATTCCAACTCCGGTAACTGGTCCTCATTTGTTATAGTGCTTAAGTTTTTACATTAATCACCCTAACTTAAGGTAAAATTCAGGGGGTCTTATAGCCCCTATAATTTTAAGTTACGCTTTAAGTTAGTTTTAGTTTTAAGTTATTCTTAAATCTAATCAATACCCTCTCTTCCAGGCTCCGGCTGTGAGGGATACCGCACTGGCAACCCTGCGGGCCTGGGTCGGCGGTTTCGGGAAGAACGCCGCCAAGGGTATGCCCTACATCCTTGAGAAGAGGTTGGCGGTACTAATCTTCCCTGGGAGGCAAGGCGACAGGCTACGTCGACCCAGCAGACGCGGCCCCGACTATCGCTTTCATCCAGCAACAGCTGGCTGCCTCGTTGACAGACCAAGGCCAGGACATCTCCTCGGAAGTCGCGACGCTGGATATCAATGTGGAACCTATGGTAGGTGTAGACGACCTGTTGGTCGAGGTAGGTAAGTTGGACACCCAAGGGATACCCTTGGGTGCAACTGGTTCTTCTACTCCTGCAACCTCTCCATCCTTCCAAGGCTTTACGGTAATGAATTATATACTTCTCCTGACGCTTCAGTTAGACCCAAGGTCAAGGGTCAAGCAGTGAAAACCTTGATGAAGACGTCGTCGTCGTCTAAGAAGACGGCTTCGGCGTCATCCTCTTCTCGTAAGTCTCCGGCTAGGAATCCCGGAGCAGAGAGATCTAAAGCTTCTGGGTCCGGCTCTAAGTCCTCGAGGAGTAGATCCTCCAGGGCCGACGAGATCTCACACTCCAGCGGAGTCGTCAGTTCTGCTACCCTTGGTTCCAGTTCAGGGCCACCCTTCCACCTCCGCAGCAGCTCCGGCTTTGGACTCCAACGCTGGTCTGTTACAACAGGTGGGCGATCTGGTTGGGTCTCTGAAAAATAGCATGGAACAAATGATCTCTCGGTTGTCTGATAGGATTACCTCTCAGGACAACATTATAGCCGGACTGAGCCAAGCTCCTCTAGCCTCTCCTCCACCTTTCAGCACAGGTGGAGCCCAACTTCCCCCGTATGACTCTCTACCTCCGTTCTCAATGAACAACCCTTGGAGAGTAGCGTCATACGCCCCCTTCCAAGACGGGCTCATCTCTATCCCGGAATGTGGAACTCGGAGGATTGAGGACTTCGAGTTCTACCCGGAAGACCTTCAGCCTCCGTTCATCGGCTACGCCAGGCTCACCGCCTCAGCCATGACTCGGGATGATAAAGTACCAAAGGAGACAGTCCTCTATTCACGTGACCAGGCTCAGAGAGAATGGCTCAGGTGTCTAGAGGACATGGATTGTTCCAACACGAAAATCCAACCTTTCAAGAGTCCGTTTACGATCTTTACGATGGAAGAGAGTACCCCGCTCCCTTTCCTGACAAAGATCGCGACAACTACTATTCCAGCAGCCCAGAAGGGGGATTCCATGCCTCAACTGAAGGAAGCAGATCCTACATCTCCTTTACTTCCTTCAGCCGGTGAATTGTGGGAAGACTTACCTAACACCTTCTCAGCTGGCAAACTCAAACCAGACTGTGCTATGGAGCAGTTTGGTGAGAAGCTACCTAGGCTTCCAGATAGCCTTATTCAGGCAGAATTCGATGCCAAATCGCGGTTAGCCAGGTCCATTAATTCCATGGCTATGACCGAGGTGGCTACCATTGCCTATGGGTCGGAACCGCTCTTCAAGCTTCTTACCAAATCTTTGACTCAAACGGTGCAGTCGGATATGTTTGAGTTCGCCACTGCTAGGACGAATTGTAGGAAACATGTCCTACAAGAAGCAACTATTCGGCACGAGCCGAATAAGTTGCTTGCGTCAAGCATCTGGGGAGCAGACCTCTTCCCAGAAGCGATGGTGAAGGAGGTTCAGTCAGAGGCTACGAGATTGAACCAGAGCCTTAAAGACCGTTGGGGTCTTACGGCCAAGAGACGACAGGATCAAGCCGGTAAGGGTAAGGCTCAAAGGAAACCTAGACGTTTCCAGCCCTACCAGAAGAAGCAGCCACGCTTTTCTCAGCAAGTTCCGGCTGTTCCCTTGGTGCAAACAGCCCAACCTTCCACCTCAAAGGCTCAATCGCAGCCGATTTATGTTATCTCCCCTCAGCCTCAGCCCTCCACCTCTTACGCCCTCTCTCCAGCCTACAACCAGGTCTTCGAGGGTCAAGCTTCACAGAAGTATGACCGCTCGGGTAAGGGAGGCAGAGGTAAGCGATCCTTTCGTGGGAGAGGATCGGGAGGTCCCTTTAATAGGGGAAAACATTTCAGGAGGCCGAGGAGGCTACCAGAACCAATGAGGAATTTCAGGTAGGAGGGAGGCTGTTTCACTTTCGCCACCGGTGGAACTTCAGCAAGTGGGCTCAGAGCATTGTGTCAAAAGGCCTGGGTTGGAGCTGGTTAGCGAACCTACCCCCATCCAGAACCTTTCCCGCCACTTCCTTCCAAGGAATTGACGGAGTATGCGGAGGATCTCCTTCAGAAAGGAGCTATAGCGAGAGTCAAAAGGTTAAAATTTCAAGGACGCTTGTTCAGCGTGCCAAAGAAAGGCTCACAAAAAGAAGGGTAATCTTAGACTTGTCCCGCTTAAACTTAGCCATTCGCTGCGACAAGTTCAAGATGCTCACGATCTCGCAGGTGCGGACCTTACTTCCCGTGGGGCCGTCACCACCTCTATCGATCTTACAGACGCTTACTATCATATCCCTATTGCAAGACACTTCCGTCCGTATCTGGGCTTCAAGATAGGAGACCAGACATTCTCCTTCAAGGTAGTTCCTTTCGGGCTCAACGTAGCACCCAGGGTGTTTACGAAGCTGGCGAAGTAGTAGTTCAACAACTCAGATCGCAAGGGGTTATGTAGTAGCGTATCTCGACGATTGGTTGATCTGGGCTTCAACAGTCGAGGAATGCAACAAAGCAACACTGAAAGTGATTCAGTTCCTGGAATATCTAGGCTTCAAGATAAACAGGACCAAGTCAAGACTCACTCCAGAGTCAAACTTTCAGTGGCTAGGCATTCAATGGAATCTATCCTCCCATACTCTGTCGATTCCATCATCCAAGAGGAAGGAGATAGCGAAGTCAGTCAAGCAATTTCTGAATCACAAACTGGCGTCAAGAAGATCTCAGGAAAGGATCCTGGGTTCTCTCCAGTTTGCATCAGTGACGAACATCCTAATGAAAGCCAAACTGAAAGACCTAACCAGAATCTGGCGCTCACGAGCAAATGTCAGGTCCAGGGACAAATTATCCTCAGTCCTCTGATTCTAAAGAATCGACTCCGGCCGTGGGCGAAAGTCAAGAACTTGTCGGTGTCAGTGCCCCTTCAGTTTCCTCCACCAGGGATCACCATCCACACAGACGCTTCATTAAGCGTTGGGGAGGATATTCCCGCAGTTCAAGAAGGTTCAAGGAACGTGGTCACCTCAGTTCCGTCAGTTCCATATAAACGTACTGGAAGCAATGGCAGTGTTCTTGACTCTCAAAAAGGTTACGTCCGCCAAAGTACTCCCACATAAAGCTAGTCCTGGACAGCGCAGTGGTAGTACATTGTGTAAACAGAGGAGGCTCCAAGTCACGTCATCTAAATCATGTCATGGTAGCCATCTTCTCCCTGGCGGACAAGTTCAGTTGGCATCTCTCCTCCACTCATATAGCTGGAGTGAGAAACGTCATAGCAGATGCTCTATCCCGATCAGTACCTCTAGAGTCGGAATGGTCACTGGACAACAGTTCGTTCCAATGGATTCTTCAGAGAGTTCAAGGTCTACAGGTGGATCTCTTCGCATCTCAAGCGAACCACAAACTCCCGTGTTATGTGGCCCCCAACCTGGACCCTCTGGCCTATGCCACGGACGCCCTGGCGCTTAGACTGGAACAACTGGGAGAAGATTTATGTCTTTCCTCCAGTGAATCTTCTCATGAAAGTGTTAAACAAACTCAGGACATTCAAGGGTCAAGTGGCTCTAGTAGCCCAGACTGGCCGAAGAGCAATTGGTACCCTCTCATTCTGGAACTGGGTCTTCGCCCTCTTCGGATCCCCAATCCCAGGCTCTCCCAGTCAGTACAAACGAAGACTGTGTTCGCTTCCTCAGGGATTCTCAAACCCTAACTTTATGGATTTCATGAAGTTTGCAGCGAAAAGGGATGCGAATATTGACCCTCAGAATATTCTCTTCTTGATGGAATCCGATAAAAGAGATTCAACTTTGAGACAGTATGATGCTGCTGTCAAAAAGTTAGCAACCTTCCTGAAAGAATCAGATATTAGGATCATGACAATCAATTCAGCTATATCCTTTTTCAGATCCTTATTTGAAAAAGGCTTAGCAGCTAGCACAATTACGACAAACAAGTCAGCCTTGAAAAAGATTTTTCAATTTGGGTTCAACATAGACTTGACAGATTCCTACTTCTCGTCTATCCCAAGGCGTGTGCTAGACTTAGACCTTCTGTAAGGCCTACGTCAGTATCATGGTTCTTAACGATGTTCTAAAGCTGGCTTCAGAAACCAATAATGACACATGCTCGTTTATAATGCTCTTAAGAAAAACCCTATTTTTATTAAGCTTGGCCTCAGGAGCTAGGATTTCAGAACTGTCGGCTTTAATCCAGAGATCCGGATCATATTCAGTTCCTTCCCACAGGGGAAGTGCTACTTTCTCCGGAACGTAGCTTTAATAGACTAAGAATGAAGATCCTTTGATGAGGTGGGAACCAGTGGACAAGGTACTACCCCTTCCACAAGATGTATCTCTTTGCCCAGTTTCAGCCTTACGAGCCTTTCTATCTAGGACCTCCTCATCCTCATCGGGTCCTCTCTTTTAAGAGAGAAAAAGGTGGCACTTTATCTATTAAAGGCATCAGGCAACAAATCCTGTACTTCATTAAACAAGCCAATCCTGACTCTTTCCCAAAAGCACATGATGTCAGGGCAGTAGCCACCTCAATTAACTATTTCCAACATATGAACTTCGATGAGTTGAAAAAGTATACTGATGGAAATCGCCGACAGTGTTCAAACGTCATACTTAAAGTCCTTGGAAGCTCTGAAATTTTCAGCAGTTGCAGCGGGGAACATAGTTTCCCCTGACTCTAACTAATCTTTAGTAGAAGATCCAGTCCTCCTTTCTACCTGCCTCACCCAACAGTTCGTCTATTCCTGCCTTGTTCATTTACGGTCACCTTGTGTCTTAGCTGCTTTTATGATGATGTGGTGGTGTCCCTTATTTTTTTTGCTAGGGACACTCACAATTGATGATGGATATTGATCTCGTGGATGTCATCCCCTTATTTTATGCTAGGGGATACATCTTATTGTAATGGTTACGGTTTTTTGTATATTAAGTCATATACATTCCTTTATATATTATTATTGTTGAGTTTGTTTGTTCAACTTATTATGTTAATTGCTCTAGTATTTTTGATACATAGCTTTACACAGATACCATTTTGGTACATATATGCCATATTACCCCTGTATATATATTATTACTCAAGTTAAGAAATATTATTAGAATTAAGTGTATTTAAGCAATATTTCTATTTTTGTATCACTGTGTATATGTATCCTTATTAGCAATTATATTCTTTTACTTTTATTTTATCTTTTATTTGAGACCTCTTTTTATTTTGTTGATTTTGTTTACAATCTTGTGCTATTTCTCTGGTACGATTTCGCGCAGCGACACGCACTGAGCCCAGAAAAGGATTTTGACGTAAGGAAAAATCTATTTCTGGGCGATTGGCTCGTGTCGCCAGCGAAATCCGCCCTACCCATCCCATCGCCAAGATTGTCTGCTAACTTCAGGATGGCCACCAGAGGCGCAGCAGTTTGGCAGCATGGGATGGAGTAGTAGTAGTAAGTGCTGCCCACTCTGTGGGTCAGGCTCTCCTCTTGGGGATTTTGTAGTGGGAGAATTCTATTGGCATTTGGCTCGTGGTAGTGGTCTCACTCGCCATAGTGTTCATACCGACACCCTCTTGGAGGGTGAGCGACGGTCAGTACTGACCTTTTTCTTTATTTATTTATTCTCTGGTATGTGTTAGTACATTTACCCTAGAAATAATAGATTAAAGGATATTTCGCTGGCGACACAAGCCAATCGCCCAGAAATAGATTTTTCCTTACGTCAAAATCCCTTTTTTGTTCAGTACAGTATAAATACAGAAATGTATATAAAAAACATAAATATAAATGAAAAGTTTGTTTACCTTTGGTAAATGAAAAGGAAAATGGTATGCAACATATTTTGATTAAATTGGCTAACCCTCTTCAGTGTCCATCTTATCTGATATCTGGATTAATGGGGTCCGGTTTAATGAGGGTTGACTGTAGTGTTGTGCCAGTGCAAGTGGAGGTACTGGCTGCCTGTCCTGGTTAGCATCAGTAGTCTTCAGACTCCGAGAATTCCAGTCCCGGCAAGAGGCCCCATTGGCGATTTCCAGGCAAGTCTCATCCTTTAAAGATATGCACAAACTCTGTGGACAGCTCTTTGCTTCTTCCTTGTAAGAGATTTAAGGATCTGCCCCACAGCCCACAACTGTCCTGCAGTGCTTGGCGCATTCCTGAGCACATGTACCTTTTGCCTGAGAGTGCTTTTTCAGAGTGCCAGTATTTGGCACCCAAGTGTCATTTAGTCAAGAAATGCCATTTGTCTTAGTCCAGGCGCTCATCACTTAAAGAGCGCCCGACTTCTTCCCCCAAGTGCCAGTTCCAGTTTCTGAATGCTTATTGCCAGCTCCCGAGCTCCCACTGCTAGCTTACAAGCACCCTTTGCTTTTACGACGGGCTCGATTAGTGGATGCCTGATCCAGCCTTTACTGTACTGTATTTCTTTACAACTACATACGTATAGTTGACTCTAAGTATGATTATCTCTCATATCATAGCAGTACACATGAGAATATTTGACCTGTGGTGATATTTCATCTTTAATCACCGTAAAAGTATTTAAAATGCAAGTTTCATATGTTGGCAAGCCAACACCAAACAGGCTATAGCAAGTTCACAGACAACATTGAATGAGTGTATATGTACCCTACTTACACAATTGCATTTATCCTTTGGGTTGAACAAAAATAAAAAAAAGAAAATAGAGTAAAACTATAGTGTAAATGAGAATACTGTAGCATAAAATATAAACAATAGTGAAGGAGTGTGTGTTCTACTGTAATCGAGCATAAGTGTAAACATACCTCAGTTATTGTGTCTCTTATCTATTTACCTTTACCTTGTCTTACTTCTTCCTAACAAACACCATATTCTTTGGGAACTTGAATTTTAAGTCAATGGCCTTTGTGGGCTTATTCCATATGAATAGGTTTCATCTCAATGGCCCTTGTGGGCTTGTTCCATATGAATAGGTTTCATCTTCTGAATAATTGATAATAATAATATATCCCTACACCATATCTCAGTACATATTGTACATATGTTTTCAAGAAAATGTGAATTATTGTATCATAAACTAAGCATAAAACCAAACAAACCCCAGGAAGTTTATGATGCCATCCAGTGAGTAGTACATGCATACATGTGTAGCTGTTGCCATGGTTTTGCTCTGCTTGATTTACTTTATTGCATTTCATTGCAAGTTTATGATTATCACACATCAAAAGAATATTTTATTGCTATTGATATTTTATCCCTTATCACTGTAAAAATATTTGAAATGCATATTTCAAATAGGCCAGACAACACCAAACAGGCCATAGCAAGTTCACCTATGCCGCAGAATGAGTGCATCCATATGTGTTGCCTTTTTTTTTTGACCTTGCTTGATTTGCTGTCTGTTTCATTACAATTTAGTTGACCTAGTATGATTATCACACATAACAGTACTACACAAAAAAGTTTGTTATCACTTGATATTGCATCTCTCTCTCTCTCTCTCTCTCTCTCTCTCTCTCTCTCTCATAGAAATTTCTCCACACCTCCCCCACCCCTTTAAACCTTTTTTCAGTCAGTTGAGTGTAGTCAGTGTCACCAACATTTTCTTGAGGCTGCACAGCATTGCCAACCATTGGAGGGCAGTTTTTAAAAATTTCTTCAAATTTATATACTATATATCTTTGGAGCCTTGATCCTTGATCTGGGTGTATCAGATAATGTCGAGTTCTGGTTAACCCTTAAACGCCGAAGCGGTAAAAAAAAAAATGTCTCCCGTGTGCCGGAGACGTTTCAGAGTGAGCGCGGGAGCGGAAAAAATATTTTTTTCAAAAAATCATAGCGCTCTTAGTTTTGAAGATTAAGAGTTCATTTTTGGCTCCTTTTTTTGTCATTGCCTGAAGTTTAGTATGCAACCATCAGAAATGAAAAAAATTATCATTATCATATATAAATAATGCGATATATGATAGCGCAAAAATGAAATTTCATATATAATTGTATTCAAATCGCGCTGTGCGCAAACGGTTGAAGGTAACAGTTACTTATTTTTTTCGTTGTAATGTACACTAAATTGCGATCATTTTGGTATATAACAAATTGTAAAACGATTAAAGCAACACAGAGAAAATATTATCACAAAATAATGCATGAATTCGTAACGCGCAGACATAAACACATATTTTTTTCAAAAATTCACATAAATCTAAATATTGTCCTAGACTTCCAATTTCTTTCAAAAAAAAATGAAGACAAATGATTGAATATTACTATACTGTAAGAATATTAGCTTACAAATGCAGTTTTCGACCATATATGACGAGTTAAAGTTGACCGAATGTCGAATTTTTTTTATATATATTTTTTATATGCAATTATTTCGGAAATAAGAAAAGCTACAACTTTCAAATATTTTTCGTTTTATTCTACATGAAATTGCGCACATTTTCATATATAAAACTCTATGAAATGCCTAATATGAAACGGAGCAAATATTCCGAGAATGGGACTTACGCATTTCGGAGATTTGTGGCGGAGAATCCGCGCGCGGAGGGAAGGAAAGTTTTTTTTTAAAAAGCACCATAAATTTAAATATTGTGCTAGAGACTTCGAATTTGTTTCACGATGAAGATAAATGACTGATATTACTAGACTGTAAGAGTTTTATCTTACAATTGCGTTTTTCGACCATTTTCGGTAGAGTCAAATTTGACCGAACGTGGTTTTTTTTTTCTATTTATCGTTATTTATATGCAAATATTTCGAAAATGAGAAAGCTACAACCTTCAACTATTTTTTTGTTGTATTATACATGAAATTGCGCACATTTTCATATATAAAACATTTATGTAACCGCTATTTAAAATGGTGCAAACATTACCACAATTGCACGTATGATTTTTTCGGAAGAGTTTACCGCGCGGACGTAAAGAAAATGGTATTTTTTTCATAAATTCACCATAAATCGAAATATTGTGGTAGAGACTTCCAATTTGTTGCAAAATGAAGGTAAATGCTTGAATATTACTAGAATATAAGCGTTTTAGCTTACAATTGCGTTTTTCGACCATTTCGGTAGAGTCAAAATTGACCGAAGGTTGAAAATTTGTCACTTATCATTTTTTATATGAAAATATTTCAAAATTGATAAAAGCTACAACCATGGGTTGTTTTTAGTTGTATTGTTCATGAAATTGCGCACATTTTCATATATAAAACTTTATGTAACGGCTAATTTAAAATGGTGCAAACATTACCACAATCGCATGTATGATTATTTTCGGAAGAGTTACCGCGCGGGACGTAAGGAAAAAGTTTTTTCATAAATTCACCATAAATCGAAATATTGAGCTAGAGACTTCCAATTAGTTGCAAAATTAAGTTAATGATTGAATATTACTAAAATATAAGCGTTTTAGCTTACAATTGCGTTTTTCGAACCATTTCGGTAGAGTCAAAGTTGACCGAAGGTTGAAATTTTGGCACTTATCGTTATTTATATGAAAATATCTCAAACTGATAAAAGCTACAATCATGAGTATTTTTTTGTTGTATTCTACATAAAAATGCGCACATTTTCATATATAATAGTCCATGTAACGGCTAGTTTAAAATGGTAAAAAAATTATGTCAAAGTGACTAAATAATTTCAGAGATGTGTCACTGATACTTTTTAGTGAGGCAGAAAGAAATTCGCGCTTGCGCGCTGCGTACGATTGGTTTTAAACAAACAACACCCTGATCCATGAACTCCCAGCATCCCCTAAGGCGTGTGATTCAAGAGTTTTCGGCTGGTAGGCCTAAAAGTATTTTTCCGCGAATTTTTAAAAAAACTTTTGTATGTCGACGTAAAATACGTCCAGTCGGCACCCGAGAGACAAAAAATGTCGACGTAAAAGACGTCCAGTCGGCGTTTAAGGGTTAATGGCGATATCTTAATATAATGGGCGTAATGTCTGTCCGTTCATCTGTCATTCAATCACGGCCAAATGGCTCGCCCAATGGCATGAAACTTGCAGGTTATAGTGGGGACCCCTAGATGGTTTTACTGGGGTTTCATCCTAACTTTGGCCACCCCCCAACCAACTCCAAGGGGATGGGGTGAGAAGGGATTCCTTGAAATGGAGCTGGTTCTGCCCCTGAAACGAGGCTGGTTATGCCTGTAGACTTAGTTACTTTACGAATTTTCATACATAATTTCTGTATACATATGTTTGCTAGTCCAGATAATTGAGGGATCATTGTTTTCTGTTTTGTTCATGCCACTTACCTGGCAGATATATATATAGCTGTATTTTCTGAAGTCCGACAGAATTTCAGAACTCGCGGCACACGCAGTAGGGCGGCCAGGTGGTAGTACCATTCCCGCCGCTGGGATGCGGATATCAGGAACCATTCCCATTTTCTATTCATATTTTTTTTCTGTCGCTGGTCGGTAAACTACTGTTTACAGACCTCCGCTCAGGATTTTTTGGATTTGGCTCGCATTTAAGTATCTGATTGTCTTTTGGTATTGATTTTGGATTGTTGGATTAGCATACGCGATAGTGGACCGTTTTTTGACTTTGGATTGGCTTTTCTGTAAACGTGATGTCTGGATCAAGTGCAGTGAGTTTCAGAGTGTGTGTGAGGACTGATTGTAAGGTGAGGCTACCGAAATCATCGGTAGACCCCCACACAGTATGTATGAGTTGTAGGGGGCATAATTGTTTGGTGGATAATCGGTGCAATGAATGTGAGAGATTGACCGATGATGATTGGAGAGTGTATGAGTCCTATTGGCGTAAATTGGAACGCGATAGGATCAGGAGGTCTTCCTCCAGGAGTGGTTCTACCAAAGGTAAGGGTAATAATTCACCTGTATTAACACCTGTAGAGTTTGCATCTCCTAAACCTGTGTTGCCTTCGGGCCCTGAATCTGTGTCGGGAGAAGCTAATGCTCTCTCTCTTATTTTGGAGTCTCTACGCACTCTGGAGACCAAAGTGAAAGCCTTGGAAACTGGCTCAGTTCAAGTGTGTGATCGTGCCCCTAGTGTTGTGGAGGGGGCGTCAGATCGGCCCCATAATGCCTCTAGGCCTAGACCTCTATCGGACTCCCAAGACTCAGGGAGAGGGTATGTCGAAAGCCGCAAGAGGGTTACGGGGGCTCCCCACCGATCTGGCGTCCCCCCTTCGGCAGGCCTTGTTGCAAAGTCCCAGGCTGTCAAGGACGCGCGCACAGGCGCGAATCCTTAAGGACTGTTTTTTCGTCCTCCGAAGCGTCCTCCCCGCGCAAGGGGTTGGAGCGCTCGGAGAGACTCTCGTCCGCTGAAAAGGACGTTTTCGTGTTGAGGACACTTCACGTCCTGTATCGCCGCTTTCTTCGGAGGACGCTTATGACGCTTTTCCTCCTCAGAAAAGAGGTAAGATCTCCTCCGATGAGGACGCTGGGTTGTGCGCACAGGAGCGTATCCCTGAGAAGCCCAGGTAGCTGTTTACCTGCTGAGAAGGAAGGAAGGGGCTGTCCCCTCGCCCCTCGTCTTCTCGCAGGATCAGTCCTGCTCCCTCTGTTCGTTCCTCTCCAACGAAGAACATTCTTTTGTCCCTTCAGGACTAGCTATCAACGCTTATGGCTCAGAGGACTCGCCCAGCAGCAGTCGAGCCTAAGCGGAGGAAGGACCTTAGACTGCCCGTCAAGAGGACGAAGCAGTCTCCTTCTCCCTCTCCTCGTTCGTCTCTTTCGCCGATTGCGTCTCCTTCGGCGATTCGCCGATCTCGTTCGTCCTCTAAGAAGACGTTGCGTCAGGACGCTTTTGAAGACGCTCGGCAGGACGCTCGGCACGACGTTCGACAGGACGCTCGACAGGATGCTCGGCAGGACGCTTGGCAGGACGCTCGACAGGACGTTCAGCAGGACGCTCTTCAGGACGCTTTGGGGGACTCCGGCCAAGAAGAAGTCGTACTTCAAGACGCTGGTTTGCGCGCACAGGCGCGTATTCCGGATAACATGTCTTCCCTTTCGTTTAAGAAACGTAAGGAACGCTTCTCTTGCCAGGTGAGGCTGCCTCGGGTGTCGCTAAGGACGCTTATCGCCAGGTCCAGGAAAACGCACCGTTCAGTACGCTCTGCCTACTTCGAGTGGTAAACGTCACAAAGAAGACAGCCTAGATAATGCTTCATCCAGTAAGCATAGGGGGTCTTTGATTAAGGCAAGACCCGACGTACGTACGCCCTCTCCGGAGAGGCGGTCTCCTCTTCGGATTATAAAGTTCTCGTGCGGCTGTTGCGTTCGTCCTTCGAGGACAAGTTCCAGCCTGCAGCTCCCAAGTCTCCTCCTTCGCAGTTTTTTGTTCATCCTCTAAGACTGGTAAGACTCCGGAGTTTGTCGAGATGAAGACTTCGCTCTCCACTAAACGGGCGTTCAAGAAACTCCAAGATTGGATGGAACGAAGGAGAGATCAAGGCAAGACAACTTTCGCATTGCATCCAGCTAGACTCAGCGGAAAAGGGGGTATGTGGTATAAAACCAAAGAAGACGTGGGTGTAAGAATCCCTTCTTCAGCACAAGGGGATTTCTCCAGCTTGGTGGATTCTCAGAGGAGGTCCCTTTTATCCACTGCTAAAGTGACCTGGACCCCACCCTACGGAGACGGACCATCATTTGAAGGGTCTGCTCCGGACTCTTGAAGTTTTCAAACTTCCTAGACTGGTGCTTGGGAGTTCTAGATCTGCAATCGAGAAGCCCAGAATCTCTCAGTCTGGGGGAGCTGTCCAGCGTGTTATCATGCATGGACAAAGCCGTCAGGGATGGTTCAGAGGAGCTCGTCTCTCATTTTGGGACGGCCTTCTTGAAGAAGAGAGCTTTGCTGTGCAATTTCACGGCTCGTTCAGTTACTCCAGCTCAGAAAGCGGATTTGCTTTTTTCTCCTCTTCTAACCATCTCTTCCCCCAGACTTTGGTTAAGGACCTGACAAGCAGTTTGCAAGAAAAGCAACGCAGGACCTCTTAGCCCAGTCCTCGAGACGTTCGGCAGTCCCTTCCACTTCAGCTTTTGTTAGACCGCCGAAGAAGGTTAAGCCCTTTCGTGGGGCGCCTCCCTCGAGAGCAGCTCCTCGAGGGAGAGGTTTTTCACGAGGAAGAGCTTCTTTTAAATCAAAGCCTTCCAAGTGAGAAGCATGTCCTTCAGACACCAGTCGTAGCCAGACTGAAGTTTTTTGCGGGAGCATGGAGAGAGAGAGACACGGACACTTGGTCCCTCAAGATCGTGGAGCAGGGGTACAAGATCCCCTTTTTAGATCTTCCTCCTCTTTCTACGACTCCCAGAGACCTTTCTCCATCCTATCAGGGAGAGAAGAAACAAGTTTTATTCGATCTTCTTCAACAAATGATCGAAAAAAGAGCGGTGGAACAAGTCATGGACCCTGGGGTCTCCAGGTTTTTACAACAGGATTTTCCTAGTACCAAAGCAGTCGTCAGGTTGGCGTCCAGTTCTAGATGTAAGCAGGCTCAATCTTTTCGTGGAAAAGACCAAATTCACGATGGAGACGCCTCATTCTGTTCTGGGAGCCTTGAGACCACCCGGGCGACTGGAATGGTGTCCTTAGACTTGCAGGACGCGTACTTTCACATCCCGATCCACCCTCTTTCAAGAAAGTACCTAAGGTTCGTCTTAGACAAAAAAGTGTGGCAGTTCAGAGCTATGTGTTTCGGCCTGACCACGGCTCCAATGGTGTTCACCGTAGTCATGAAGAATGTGGCGAGGTGGCTACATTCTTCGAGGATAAGAGTTTCCCTTTACCTCGACGACTGGCTTATCAGAGCGTCGTCGAGAGAAAAGTGTCTGAAGGACTTGCAGTTCACGTTAGCCCTAGCAAAGTCCCTGGGACTTCTTGTCAACCTCGAAAAGTCGCATCTGACCCCGACACAGTCCATCGTGTATCTGGGGATTCAGATGGATTCAGTGGCTTTTCGAGCGTTTCCGTCCCAGGAACGTCAGCGGCTAGGATTAGAAAAGATCTCGGCGGTTCTTCTTAGGGAAAGAAACTTGCTCGGCGAGGGAATGGATGAGTCTGCTGGGTACCATTTCCTCGCTAGAAAGGTTTGTTTCCTTGGGAAGACTGCACCTCAGGCCTCTCCAGTTTTTCCTTGCGGACGAGTGGAAGGCCAAGGACGATCTCAATGCGATATTGAGAATATCTCTTCCAATAAAGAGCCATCTAAGATGGTGGTTCGACCCACAGAAACTACAGGAGGGCTTGTCCCTAAGTCTTCTGAGCCCCGACCTAGTGTTGTTCTCCGACGCTTCCATCACGGGCTGGGGAGCAACACTAGGAGGGAAGGAGTGTCAGGCTCCTGGAGAGGGGGAACAGGTAGCCTGGCACATAAATGTCAAAGAGCTTGCAGCAATCTTTCTGTCTCTGCAGTTCTTCGAAGGAGTTTGAAGAACAAGATCGTTCAGGTTAACTCCGACAATACCACAGCACTCTGCTTATTTGAAGAAAATCATTGGGAGGAACACACTCCAGAACTGTTGTTTTTTTCCTGGCGAGGGAGATTCTGCTGTGGGTGAAGAGAAGAAAGGTTACGATCCAGACGAGGTTCATTGCAGGAGTGCAAAACGTCAGGGCCGATCTTCTCAGTCGTCGGGAACAAATCCTACCGACGGAATGGACCTTAAACAAAGACGTGTGTCGAGACCTTTGGAGGTTGTTGGGACGTCCTCTGGTCGACTTATTCGCGACGTCAAGGACCAAGAGACTTCCTCTTTATTGCTCCCCCCCCGGTCTAGATCCAGAAGCGATCGCTGTGGACGCGTTGCTTTGGAATTGGACGGGTCTAGATCTGTACGCCTTCCCACCATTCAAGATTTTGGGGGAAGTCATGAGAAAGTTTGGCGGCCTCAGAAGGGACGAGGTTGACCCTGATCGCTCCGATGTGGCCAGCGAGAGAATGGTTCACAGAGGTCATGTCTTTCCTTGTAGACTTTCCAAGGACATTGCCCTGGAGGAAAGATCTAATCAAACAGCCTCACTTCGAAAGGTTTCACCAAAACCTCTCCGCTCTGAGTCTGACTGCGTTCAGAACTATCGAAAAGTTGGCCAGAGCGAGAGGTTTTTCGAAAGCAGCTGCGAGAACAATCGCAAATGCAAGACGTGCTTCTACAAGAGCTGTTTACCAATCGAAGTGGGCTTCCTTCAGGGCATGGTGTAAAAAGGAGGGAGTTTCCTCTTCCTCGACCTCTGTGAACCAGATAGCTGATTTTCTGCTCTTTCTCAGTGAATGTGCAGAAATTAGCAGTCCCTACCATCAAGGGATATAAGAGCATGTTGTCAGCGGTTTTTAGGCACAGAGGCCTTGACCTTTCTGACAACAAAGACATTCATGATCTTTTAAAAATCTTTTGAAACTTCGAAGATTCCTCAAACGAGACCTCCTTCATGGAACCTTGACGTGGTTCTTAAGTTCTTAATGTCAAGTCCTTTCGAACCTCTTCAAGCAGCGTCTCTTCGAAACTTGACAAGGAAGGCTCTTTTCCTAACTTCTCTGGCGACGGCTAAGAGAGTTAGCGAAATACAAGCTTTTTAGTAATTTAGTGGGATTCAAAGGAGACAATGCTGTCTGCTCTTTGAGCCCAACTTTCTTTGGCGAAGAATGAAAATCCTTCTAATCCTTGGCCGAAACTTTCGAAAGATCAAGGGTATGTCAAGTCTGGTGGGCCAAGAACCAGAGAGAGCCCTGTGCCCTGTCAGGGCTCTCAAGTTCTATGTACATAGAACAAAAGAGGTAAGAGGTCCCTCAGGTAATCTCTGGTGCTCTGTGAAGAGACCAGAGTTACCTTTATCTAGAATGCTGTTGCTTTCTTTCTGAGGGACGTCATTAAAGAGGCTCATTCATCTTTCCAGAAGACTGATTTGAGCCTCTTACGAGTGAAAGCTCACGAAGTTAGAGCTGTCGCTACCTCTCTTGCCTTCCAAAAGAATATGTCAATCAAGGACATTCTTGATTGCACCTTTTGGAGGAGAGTAACTCCGTCTCTTCGCCTCACATTACCTAAGGGATGTGAGAACGATTTATGACGACTGTAATTCACTTGGGCCATACGTTTCTGCAGACACAGTCTTGGGGTCTGGAAGTAGCTCTTTCCCTATCCCTTAGTTAGGTTTAGGTTAGTTTTATTGTTGTGTTTTTTAGGTTGTGGTGAGTCTTATGTGAAGATCTCCCATCCTTTAGTTAGTTTTTAAGGGGTCTTTGGATAGTTGGTCAGGTGGTGGTCAGTTGCTTCGTTGCCCTCATATGTATGGCTCGATGGTCTTGTCACGTTGAGGTCACGTACCGTTGACAGATCATCCAGAGCGCACCAGCACTACAGGTCTCCACCTGGCTGGCAACTCTGATTTAAGCAAAAGCAGGCTTAAGTGACAGTAATCACAGAGTCTACTTTGCTAACAGGTGAGGAACCAAGATGTATATCATCTACTTAATTTAAGTTTCCTAAAAAATCCTATTCTGTCTCTTCCCACCATCCGAAGGTGGGATTCAGCTATATATATATCTGTCAGGTAAGTGGCATGAACAAAATGTTATTGTTATTATACAATTAAGTTTGTTCATACTTACCTGGCAGATATATATAATTAAAGTGCCCGCCCTCTCCCCTCAGGAGACAGGGGCATTAATAATATGAATAGAAAATGGGAATGGTTTCTCCGATATCCGCCTCCCAGCGGCGGGAATGGGTACTATACCCCTGGCCGCCCACTGCGTGTTGCCGTGAGTTTTGAAATTCTGTCGGACTTCGAAAATACAGCTATATATATATCTGCCAGGTAAGTATGAACAAACTTAATTGTATAATAACAATAACATTTTACATTTATTTCCTTAATAGTTATTTTACTAATTTTTATTTACATATATATTTAAATTTCAGAGTAGCAGGACCAAGAGGAATTCCATCTCTCCAAAAGTATTTAAAAATGTTAAATTTCAAGGCAAAAGGGCCACAGAGAAAGAAGACCTGGATATATTATTAAAACACTTAGAGCATTGGCACATCGCTTATATCCTAGGTTTTCCTTTTAAGATGTTGGAGGCTTGAAAGGCTGGGTAATAAAAAGCCAGTAAAGGTATGTAGTAGATTTTCTATGTGATATTTTAATTCCATATTCATTTGAAAATTACTCTTGCATTTTAGGTGCTTTGTTAATTATAGCAGTAGTAAAGCTATCACTTTGTCCTGTATGGTTTTTTGGTTTTTTGTTTGTTTTTATTGCAAACACTTTACATAAAGCCGTATTACTTATCTGCTCAATCTTCCAGACACCTGGCAACAAAACAAATGAGTTTTCACTTCCACCTGGCTGATAATACATCTGGGTTACACATTGCTTCTAATAGCAGATGTAGTCAGATCCATGATATAGAAACAACAGGTAGTCCCATGCACAGGTCCAGTGTATTTTTATCTAACCGACCATAATCTGTGACGTTACCCAAATCGGTCGAAACAACAGTTTACTGATGTAAACATAGGGATAATTGCCTTTGTTGCACTTTGAAATAGAATTTAATAAATATCCCTCCATAGATTTAAGCAATTAATACAATTTTTGAACATATGAAATATTTTAGTTCATGTGAATATTGATATTGGAGAAATCAAATAGGCGAAATGTTGCAAAAAAGATTTTTTTGTGAAACTTTTAGAGATTGACAGGATCCTGGAGACTGATGTCATGGGATTTTTTCCATAGTTTTTTAAACTTCCATCTTGTACGTGTGTGAGTTTGGGACCTCGTTGTCAATTGTTTTAAAGTTGATGGCCTTATAGTAGGTTACCCGTTGGTGCGAGTCTGCCTTTCAGTTCGTGTATTTTGTTAAATTTACATAGTTAAATGTAACAAAATAGGCTGACTCTTGTCAACGGACACTTACCAAAGGAAATCAGTTGTAAAACAATTGACAGTGAGGTCCCAAATGCACACAAGGGCACGACAGGGAAGTTTAAAAAAAAAACCCGTGAAAAAATCCCTGACATCAGTCTCTGATCCTGTCAGTTTCAAAAAAAAAAAAAAAAAAACTTTGTGCAATAGTTCACCTATGCGATTTCTACAATACATATCGATATTCACATGAACTACATTATTTAATATGTCCAAAGTCACATTCACCGCATAAATCTATGGAGGGATATTTATTAAATCGTATTTCATAGTGTAACAAAGGTAATTATCCTCATGTTTGCATCAGTAAATTGCCACTTCGACCGGTTTGGGTGACGTCACAAAATCACATGCGCAAATGAATCCCAAACTCGTTGCCAGAGCAGGACTACCTTCTCATTACTAATATTATGGTCAGATCATTGTATGTCTGGTTCTGTGTGCCATACTGATTACTCTAATTTTCATTATTTAAATCATATTTCATGTTTAAATCTCTTTTTGTTTGCTAAATGTGTATAATTTTTCTATAGTAATATGGTGCATAATTCTTCCTTCTTTGGTCTTTGTTCTCTTCACTGTTTTCATCTGCTTACTTAATGTAGGTATTTATCCATTTCATTTGCATTTAATAACTTTTTTCAAATTAGTTATGATCAGCTTTTGTATTGAATTAAGTTTGTCCTCTCACTCTTCTTCTTCATTCCCCACTACTATCCCCCCAATCTAAGTGGTTGGTTGCTTTTATGCGTCTTCTCCAACAATGTCAATTGAAAGTATTATCTTCTGTTAAGCCCTTCTTCTCTAAATCCTCCTTCACTTTATTGGGCCTTTTAATCCTTTGCCCCTCTCTTGATCTAACCCTAACAGGCTCCACCCTACCCTTCTTCACTCACTCTCCTCATTCACCCTTACTAGAGGCTAGGGGTCCATACTGTCTCAGTCTGGATTCTTATCATATTGGTAAGCTTTTCCACCGTCCGGTAATTTATTTTCTTCATTCTCCAGCCTCTCACATAGTGAGATCCCCAAATTCCACATCATCATCCTCATTTCTTAGTTAGCTCCAGTTCCTGTTCTTCCTCCCTTCGTAATTTAATGCCCATGTTTCTGAACCATACATCATCACTGATCTGATTGTGATACAATAGACCCATATTTATTTTCCCCTTCCACACTACCCCTGCCACCTTCCATTTCCCCCAAGCTGCTTGTTTTATCCTACTTTCATCATCAGCTTTTACACCCTCCCTCCTGGCTAAAGTAAATCTTAGGTATTTGAAATTCTCTGCTTATTTTTAAAAATCTAGACATCTTGTATAAATAAACTATCCCCTCCCTGCTTGCTGACACATTATATCCACATTTACCTTTCATAAACTCCATTCAAGAGATTCTGCCATCTTACCTTTCTGTTGCAACTCTTCAGTCTCTGCAGTAATCACCAGATCATCTGCTATAATACTTTCCATAGATTTTCATTCATTACCCCTTCACTCAGTTCATCCCTAGATATTTCCTTCTCTTGCTCCTTGCAACCAGTGTGAAGCAAGTATGCTGGAATTACATTAATAATGTCTTCCTCTCCTAGTAATACTACTATTAAAGCCTACCACTAACTTTTAACTTTCACCATTTTTTCTTTCCACTCACTACTAAATACAGGTTCATTTCTTCCAATTTATGACCCACAAAAATAAAGTTGTTCATACGCTAACAAACCTTCGGTCTTAACAATAGGATAATTTTTTAGCACCTAGCTGGATCTGTTAAGTCGCAGATGAGAAG
>NC_061110.1:50094596-50120180 GCF_015104395.2 Macrobrachium nipponense | reverse complement strand
CTTCTCATCTGCGACTTAACCAGATCCAGCTAGGTGCTAAAAAATTATCCTATTGTTAAGACCGAAGGTTTGTTAGCGTATGAACAACTTTATTTTTGTGGGTCATAAATTGGAAGAAATGAACCTGTATTTAGTAGTGAGTGGAAAGAAAAAAATGGTGAAAGTTAAAAGTTAGTGGTAGGCTTTAATAGTAGTATTACTAGGAGAGGAAGACATTATTAACCCTTAAACGCCGAAGCGGTAAAAAAAAAATGTCTCCCGTGTGCCGGAGGTGTTTCAGAGTGAGCGCAGAAGTGGAAAAAATATTTTTTTCAAAAAATAACAGCGCGATTATTTTTTAAGATTAAGAGTTCATTTTTGGCTCCTTTTTTTGTCATTGGCTGAAGTTTAGTATGCAACCATCAGAAATGAAATAAATTATCATTATCATATATAAATAATGTGATATATGATAGCGCAAAAACGAAATTTCATATATAATTGTATTCAAATCGCGCTGTGCGCAAAACAGTTAAAGGTAACTAGTTACTTCTTTTTTCGTTGTAATGTACACTAAATTGCGATCATTTTGGTATATAACACATTGTAAAACAATAAAAGCAACACAGAGAAAATATTATCACAAAATAATGCATGAATTCGTAACGCACGGACATAAACAAATATTTTTTTCAAAAGTTCACCATAAATCTAAATATTGTCCTAGAGACTTCCAATTTCTTTCAAAATGAAGACAAATGATTGAATATTACTATACTGTAAGAATATTAGCTTACAAATGCAGTTTTCGACCATATCTAACTAGGTAATGTTGACCGAATGTTGAATTTTTTATACGTATATATATTTTTTTATATGCAATTATTTCGGAAATAAGAAAAGCTAAAACCTTCAAATATTTTTCGTTTTATTCTACATGCAATTGCGCACATTTTCATATATAAAACTCTATGAAATGCCTAATATGAAACGGAGCAAGTATTCCGAGAATGGAACGTACGCATTTCGGAGATTTGTGGCGGAGAATCCGAAGGAAAGATTTTTTTTAAAATTCACCATAAATCTAAATATTGTGCTAGAGACTTCGAATTTGTTTCATGATTAAGATAAATGACTGAATATTACTAGACTGTAAGAGTTTTAGCTTACAATTGCGTTTTTCGACCATTTCGGTAGAGTCAAAGTTGACCGATCGTGGTTTTTTTTCTATTTATCGTGATTTATATGCAAATATTTCAAAAATGAGAAAAGCTACAACCTTCAATTATTTTTTTTGTATTCTACATGAAATTGCGCACATTTTCATATATAAAACTTTATGTAACGGCTAATTTAAAATAGTGCAAACATTACCACAATCGCACGTATGATTTTTTCGGAAGAGTTACCGCGCGGACGTAAAGAAAATGTTATTTTTTTCATAAATTCACCATAAATCGAAATATTGTGCTAGAGACTTCCAATTTGTTGCAAACTGAAGGTAAATGCTTGAATATTACTAGAATATAAGCGGTTTAGCTTACAATTGCGTTTTTCGACCATTTCGGTAGAGTCAAAGTTGACCGAAGGTTGAAAATTTGTCACTTATCATTTTTTATATGAAAATATTTCAAAATTGATAAAAGCTACAACCATGGGTTGTTTTTAGTTGTATTGTGCATGAAATTGTGCACATTTTCATATATGAAACTTTATGTAACGGCTAATTTAAAATGGTGCAAACATTACCACAATCGCATGTATGATTTTTTCGGAAGAGTTACCGTGCGGACGTAAGGAAAAAGTTTTTTCATAAATTCACCATAAATCGAAATATTGTGCTAGAGACTTCCAATTAGTTGCAAAATTAAGTTAAATGATTGAATATTACTAAAATATTAGAGTTTTAGCTTACAATTGCGTTTTTCGACCATTTCGATAGAGTCAAAGTTGACCAAAGGTTGAAATTTTGGCACTTATCGTTATTTATATGAAAATATCTCAAAACTGATAAAAGCTACAATCATGAGTATTTTCTTGTTATATTTTTCATAAAAATGCGCACATTTTCATATATAATACTCCATGTAACGGCTAATTTAAAATGGTACAAAAATTATGTCAAAGTGACGAAATAATTTCCGAGATGTGTCACAGATACTTTTTAGTGCGGCAAGAAAGAAATTCGCGCTTGCGCGCCTGTGTAATGATTGTAAACAAAACAACACCTTGATCCGTGAACTCCCAGCATCCCCCAAGGCGCGTGATTCGAGAGTTTTTGGCTGGTAGGCCTAAAAGTATTTTTCCGCGAATTTTTAAAAAAACTTTTGTATGTCGACGTAAAATACGTCCAGTCGGCACCCGAGAGACAAAAAATGTCGACGTAAAATACGTCCAGTCGGCGTTTAAGGGTTAATGTAATTCCAGCATACTTGCTTCACACTGGTTGCAAGGAGCAAGAGAAGGAAATATCTAGGGATGAACTGGAAACAGCAATTGGTAGCGGTAAAGGATGGTGAGAAAATAACCATATGGGAAGAAAAGAATGGTAGATTTGGAATAAGTAAAAAAATGGTTATGAGGAGGTTCATGGAGGCGAAGGATTAGGCAGTTCAATATTTAATAACAAATGAGAGTGGTGGAACACAGCAAAATAGTTTACAGTTAGAAGGGCAGACAGAAGCATTATAGTAAATTGTATGGTAATTCTTGATGAAGCATGTGTGAAACAAGAAAGATTAGGTTGCTTATGATGAGATGTCGAAAACCCAAGAAAATCAAGAATTAAAATATGAAACCGAAAAGAACACTTTGGGAAGTGTAAGGGGCATGTAAGAGAAAAACATCAAGTTGGAATAAATTCAAGAGATGATGGAATGTAGAATAAAAGATATTTGGAAAATAACTGGTGTGAAAGGTGCAGAGGAAGCAGCTGGGCAAACTTGTGGCTATAGTGTCTGGTTGTAAAATAGTGGTGGTGGAATAAAGGAGTATTAGATTCTGTTAGGTGAAAGTCTAGGGTTTTCAAGGATTGGAAGGTGATTCATGTGCAAGGTGTCATCGAAAAATAAGACTACAGAGAAGTTGAATAGGTTAGGAACAAAGTGAGGTGAATAGGATATCTGCAGAACATCAAACTCAAATGGAAAAAGCAAGGATGAGCTCTGGTTCAATCAGGTGTTATCAAATATTTAGAAGGAAATATTTTCTGCATAAGGATGATGTCATTAAATGAAGATGGTAAGATTATCATACATCTCTTTCAAGCACAGATAATGAAAGAGGGAACGTGAAGGAGGTGGGGGAGGTAGATATTATGAGTGTGATAATTAGAAGAATAAGACTAACAAAACATTTATTGAAGGTTTCAAAGAGAATAATTGATGAAAGATTACATACAAATGTGAAGATTGGTGAACATCAGCAGTTTCATTAGATACAAGCTCTGCCCTGCATTTAAGGACCTAGAGAAGGTATCTGATACAATACCAATGGAAGTAATGTTTTTCAGAAAAAGAAAAGTCCCAGAGAAGTTGGTTAGTTTTGTTGAAATGGTGTATAAAAGAACAAGGATAACAGCGATTATAGACAGCTACACCAAACATTTCTAAAGCCATAGTTGCTTTAAATCAAGGATTGGTACATAACCTATTTCTTTTTGGACTGATTATAGATGCACTGAGTGAAGGGGTAATGAATGAAAATCTATGGAAAGTATTATAGCAGATGATCTGGTGATTACTGCAGAGACTGAAGAGTTGCACAGAAAGGTAAGAGTGGCAGGAATCTCTTGAATGGGAGTTTATGAAGGTAAATGTGATATAATGTGTCCAGCAAGCAGGGAGGGGATAGTTTATTTATACAAGATGTCTAGATTTAAAATAAGCAGAGAATTTCAAATACCTAAGATTTACTTTAAGCCAGGAGGGAGGGTGTAAAGCTGATGATGAAAGTAGGATAAAAGCAGCTTGGGGGAAATGGAGGGTGGCAGGGGTAGTGTGGAAGGGGAAAATAAATATGGGTCTATTGTATCACAATCAGATCAGTGATGATGTATGGTTCAGAAACATGGGCATTAAATTACGAAGGGAGGAAGAACAGGAACTGGAGCTAACTAAGAAATGAGGATGATGATGTGGAATTTGGGGATCTCACTATGTGAGAGGCTGGAGAATGAAGAAAATAAATTACCGGACGGTGGAAAAGCTTACCAATATGATAAGAATCCAGACTGAGACGGTATGGACCTCTAGCCTCTAGTAAGGGTGAATGAGGAGAGTGAGTGAAGAAGGGTGGGGTGGAGCCTGTTAGGGTTAGATCAAGAGAGGGGCAAAGGATTAAAAGGCCCAATAAAGTGAAGGAGGATTTAGAGAAGAAGGGCTTAACAGAAGATAATACTTTCAATTGACATTGTTGGAGAAGATGCATAAAAGCAACCAACCACTTAGATTGGGGGGATAGTAGTGGGGAATGAAGAAGAAGAATGAGAGGACAAACTTAATTCAATACAAAAGCTGATCATAACTAATTTGAAAGTTATTAAATGCAAATGAAATGGAAAATACCTACATTAAGTAAGCAGATGAAAACAGTGAAGAGAACAAAGACCAAAGAAGGAAGAATTATGCACCATATTACTATAGAAAAATTATACACATTTAGCAAACAAAAAGAGATTTAAACATGAAATACGATTTAAATAATTAAAATTAGAGTAATCAGTATGGCACACAGAACCACACACACAATGATCTGACCATAATATTAGTAATGAGAAGGTAGTCCTGCTCTGGCAACGAGTTTGGGATTCATTTGCGCATGTGATTTTGTGAAGTCACCCAAACCGGTCGAAGTGGCAATTTACTGATGCAAACATGAGGATAATTACCTTTGTTACACTATGAAATACGATTTAATAAATATCCCTCCATAGATTTATGCGGTGAATGTGACTTTGGACATATTAAATAATGTAGTTCATGTGAATATCGATATGTATTGTAGAAATCGCATAGGTGAACTGTTGCACAAAGTTTTTTTTTTTTTTTTTTGATTTTTAGAAACTGACAGGATCAGAGACTGATGTCATGGGATTTTTTTCACGGTTTTTTTAAACTTCCCTGTCTTGCCCTTGTGTGCATTTGGGACCTCACTGTCAATTGTTTTACAACTGATTTCCTTTGGTAAGTTGTCCGTTGACAAGAGTCAGCCTATTTTGTTACATTTAACTATGTAAATTTAACAAAATACATGAACTGAAAGGCAGACTCGCACCAACGGATAACCTACTATAAGGCAATCAACTTTAAAACAATTGAAAAAATCCCATGACATCAGTCTCCAGGATCCTGTCAATCTCTAAAAGTTTCACAAAAAAATCTTTTTTGCAACATTTCGCCTATTTGATTTCTCCAATATCAATATTCACATGAACTAAAATATTTCATATGTTCAAAATTGTATTAATTGCTTAAATCTAAGGAGGGATATTTATTAAATTCTATTTCAAAATGCAACAAAGGCAATTATCCCTATGTTTACATCAGTAAACTGTTGTTTCAACCGATTTGGGTAACGTCACAGATTATGGTCGGTTAGATAAAAATACACTGGACCTGTGCATGGGACTACCTGTTGTTTCTATATCATGGATCTGACTACATCTGCTATTAGAAGCAATGTGTAACCCAGATGTATTATCAGCCAGGTGGAAGTGAAAACTCATTTGTTTTGCCAGGTGTCTGGAAGATTGAGCAGATAAGTAATACGGCTTTATGTAAAGTGTTTGCAATAAAACAAACAAAAACCATACAGGACAAGTGATAGCTTTACTACTGCTATAATTACAAAGCACCTAAAATGCATGAGTAATTTTCAAATGAATATGGAATTAAAATATCACATAGAAAATCTACTACATACCTTTACTGGCTTTTTATTACCCAGCCTTTCCAAGTCCTCCAAAACATTCTTAAAAGGAAACCTAGGATATAAGCGATGTGCCCAATGCTCTAAGTGTTTTAATAATATATCCAGGTCTTCTTTCTCGTGCCCTTTGCCTTGAAATTTAACATTTTTAAAATACTTTTGGAGAGATGGAATTCCTCTTGGTCCTGCTACTCTGAAATTTAAATATATATGTAAATAAAAATTAGTAAAATAACTATTAAGGAAATAAATGTAAAATGTTATTGTTATTATACAATTAAGTTTGTTCATACTTACCTGGCAGATATATATATAGCTGTATTTTCTGAAGTCCGACAGAATTTCAAAACTCGCGGCACACACAGTGGGCGGCCGAGGTGGTAGTACCCATTCCCCGCCGCTGGGGAGGCGGATATCAGGAACCATTCCCATTTTCTATTCAATATTTTATAATGCCCTGTCTCCTGAGGGGAGGAGGGCGGCACTTTAATTATATATATCTGCCAGGTAAGTATGAACAAACTTAATTGTATAATAACAATAACATTTTGTTCATGCCACTTACCTGACAGATATATATATAGCTGAATCCCACCTTCGGATGGTGGGAAGAGACAGAATAGGATTTTTTAGGAAACTTAAATTAAGTAGATGATATACATCTTGGTTCCTCACCTGTTAGCAAAGTAGACTCTGTGATTACTGTCACTTAGCCTGCTTTTGCTTAAATCAGAGTTGCCAGCCAGGTGGAGACCTGTAGTGCTGGTGCGCTCTGGATGATCTGTCAACGGGTACGTGACCTCAACGTGACAAGACCATCGAGCCATACATATGAGGGCAACGAAGCAACTGACCACCACCTGACCAACTATCCAAAGACCCCTTAAAACTAACTAAAGGATGGGAGATCTTCACATAAGACTCACCACAACCTAAAAACACAACAATAAAACTAACCTAAACCTAACCTAACTAAGGGATAGGGAAAGAGCTACTTCCAGACCCCAAGACTGTGTCTGCAGAAACGTATGGCCCAAGTGAATTACAGTCGTCATAAATCGTTCTCACATCCCTTCCTTAGGTAATGTGAGGCGAAGACGGAGTTACTCCTCCAAAAGGTGCAATCAAGAATGTCCTTGATTGACATATTCTTTTGGAAGGCAAGAGAGGTAGCGACAGCTCTAACTTCGTGAGCTTTCACTCGTAAGAGGCTCAAATCAGTCTTCGAAAGAAAGATGAATGAGCCTCTTTAATGACGTCCCTCAGAAAAAGAAAAAAGCAACAGCATTCTTAGATAAAGGTAACAATCTGGTCTCTTCACAGAGCACCAGAGATTACCTGAGGGACCTCTTACCTCTTTTGTTCTATGTACATAGAACTTGAGAGCCCTGACAGGGCACAGGGCGGGGCTCTCTGGTTCTTGGCCCACCAGACTTGACATACCCTTGATCTCGAAAGTTTTCGGCCAAGGATTAGAAGGATTTTCATTCTTCGCCAAGAAAGTTGGGCTCAAAGAGCAGACAGCATTGTCTCCTTTGAATCCCACTAAATTACTAAAAGCTTGTATTTCGCTAACTCTCTTAGCCGTCGCCAGAGAAGTTAGGAAAAGAGCCTTCCTTGTCAAGTTTCGAAGAGACGCTGCTTGAAGAGGTTCGAAAGGACTTGACATTAAGAACTTAAGAACCACGTCAAGGTTCCATGAAGGAGGTCTCGTTTGAGGAATCTTCGAAGTTTCAAAAGATTTTTAAAAGATCATGAATGTCTTTGTTGTCAGAAAGGTCAAGGCCTCTGTGCCTAAAAAACCGCTGACAACATGCTCTTATATCCCTTGATGGTAGGGACTGCTAATTTCTGCACATTCCTGAGAAAGAGCAGAAAATCAGCTATCTGGTTCACAGAGGTTGAGGAAGAGGAAACTCCCTCCTTTTTACACCATGCCCTGAAGGAAGCCCACTTCGATTGGTAAACAGCTCTTGTAGAAGCACGTCTTGCAAATTGCGATTGCTCTCCGCAGCTGCTTTCGAAAACCTCTCGCTCTGGCCAACTTTTTCGATAGTCTGACGCAGTCAGACTCAGAGCGGAGAGGTTTTGTGAAAACCTTTCGAAGTGAGGCTGTTTGAGTAGATCTTTCCTCCAGGCAATGTCCTTGAAGTCTACAAGGAAAGACATGACCTCTGTGAACCATTCTCTTGCTGGCCACATCGGAGCGATCAGGGTCAACCTCGTCCCTTCTGAGGCCGCAAACTTTCTCATGACTTCCCCCAAAATCTTGAATGGTGGGAAGGCGTACAGATCTAGACCCGTCCAATTCCAAAGCAACGCGTCCACAGCGATCGCTTCTGGATCTAGGACCGGGGAGCAATAAAGAGGAAGTCTCTTGGTCCTTGACGTCGCGAATAAGTCGACCAGAGGACGTCCCAACAACCTCCAAAGGTCTCGACACACGTCTTTGTTTAAGGTCCATTCCGTCGGTAGGATTTGTTCCCGACGACTGAGAAGATCGGCCCTGACGTTTTGCACTCCTGCAATGAAGCTCGTCTGGATCGTAACCTTTCTTCTCTTCACCCACAGCAGAATCTCCCTCGCCAGGAAAAACAAAGTTCTGGAGTGTGTTCCTCCCTGATTCTTCAAATAAGCGAGTGCTGTGGTATTGTCGGAGTTTACCTGAACGATCTTGTTCTTCAAACTCCTTTCGAAGAACTGCAGAGACAGAAAGATTGCTGCAAGCTCTTTGACATTTATGTGCCAGGCTACCTGTTCCCCTCTCCAGGAGCCTGACACTTCCTTCCCTCCTAGTGTTGCTCCCCAGCCCGTGATGGAAGCGTCGGAGAACAACACTAGGTCGGGGCTCAGAAGACTTAGGGACAAGCCCTCCTGTAGTTTCTGTGGGTCGAACCACCATCTTAGATGGCTCTTTATTGGAAGAGATATTCTCAATATCGCATTGAGATCGTCTTTTGGCCTTCCACTCGTTCGCAAGGAAAAACTGGAGAGGCCTGAGGTGCAGTCTTCCCAAGGAAACAAACCTTTCTAGCGAGGAAATGGTACCCAGCAGACTCATCCATTCCCTCGCCGAGCAAGTTTCTTTCCCTAAGAAGGCCGAGATCTTTTCTAATCCTAGCCGCTGACGTTCCTGGGACGGAAACGCTCGAAAAGCCACTGAATCCATCTGAATCCCCAGATACACGATGGACTGTGTCGGGGTCAGATGCGACTTTTCGAGGTTGACAAGAAGTCCCAGGGACTTTGCTAGGGCTAACGTGAACTGCAAGTCCTTCAGACACTTTTCTCTCGACGACGCTCTGATAAGCCAGTCGTCGAGGTAAAGGGAAACTCTTATCCTCGAAGAATGTAGCCACCTCGCCACATTCTTCATGACTACGGTGAACACCATTGGAGCCGTGGTCAGGCCGAAACACATAGCTCTGAACTGCCACACTTTTTTGTCTAAGACGAACCTTAGGTACTTTCTTGAAAGAGGGTGGATTGGGATGTGAAAGTACGCGTCCTGCAAGTCTAAGGACACCATCCAGTCCCGCCCAACCCGGTCTCAAGGCTCCCAGAACAGAATGAGGCGTCTCCATCGTGAATTTGGTCTTTTTCCACGAAAAGATTGAGCCTGCTTACATCTAGAACTGGACGCCAACCTGACGACTGCTTTGGTACTAGGAAAATCCTGTTGTAAAAACCTGGAGACCCCAGGTCCGCGACTTGTTCCACCGCTCTTTTTTCGATCATTTGTTGAAGAAGATCGAATAAAACTTGTTTTTTTCTTCTCTCCCTGATAGGATGGAGAAAGGTCTCTGGGAGTCGTAGAAAGAGGAGGAAGATCTAAAAAGGGGATCTTGTACCCCTGCTCCACGATCTTGAGGGACCAATTGTCCGTGTCTCTCTCTCTCCATGCTCCCGCAAAAAACCTTCCCAGTCTGGCTACGACTGGTGTCTGAAGGACATGCTTCTCACTTGGAAGGCTTGATTTAAAAGAAGCTCTTCCTCGTGAAAAACCTCTCCCTCGAGGAGCTGCTCTCGAGGGAGGCGGCCCAGCGAAAGGGCTTAACCTTCTTCGGCGGTCTAACAAAAGCTGAAGTGGAAGGGACTGCCGAACGTCTCGAGGACTGGGCTAAGAGGTCCTGCGTTGCCTTTTCTTGCAAACTGCTTGTCAGGTCCTTAACCAAAGTCTGGGGGAAGAGATGGTTAGAAAGAGGAGAAAAAAGCAAATCCGCTTTCTGAGCTGGAGTAACTGAACGAGCCGTGAAATTGCACAGCAAAGCTCTCTTCTTCAAGAAGGCCGTCCCAAAATGAGAGACGAGCTCCTCTGAACCATCCCTGACGGCTTTGTCCATGCATGATAACACGCTGGACAGCTCCCCCAGACTGAGAGATTCTGGGCTTCTCGAGTTTGCAGATCTAGAACTCCCCAAGCACCAGTCTAGGAAGTTGAAAACTTCAAGAGTCCGGAGCAGACCCTTCAAATGATGGTCCGTCTCCGTAGGGGTCCAGGTCACTTTAGCAGTGGATAAAAGGGACCTCCTCTGAGAATCCACCAGCTGGAGAAATCCCCTTGTGGGCTGAAGAAAACGGGATTCGTTAAACCACCCCACGTCCCTTTCTCCTTTGGTTTTTATAACCAACAATACCCCCTTTTCCGCTGAGTCTAGCTGGATGCAATGCGAAAGTTGTCTTGCCTTGATCTCTCCTTCGTTCCATCCAATCTTGGAGTTTCTTGAACGCCCGTTTAGTGGAGAGCGAAGTCTTCATCTCGACAAACTCCGGAGTCTTACCAGTCTTAGAGGATGAAAACTGCGAAGGAGGAGACTTGGGAGCTGCAGGCTGGAACTTGTCCTCGAAGGACGAACGCAACAGCCGCACGAGAACTTATAATCCGAGATTGAAGAGGCAGCAGAAGGTTCCTCTTCAACAGAGTCAGCAGGACTACTCAACTCTCCTTCTTCTCTAATCGAAGAGGAGACCGCCTCTCCGGAGGAGGGCGTACGTACGTCGGGTTGTTCTTGCCTTAATCAAAGACCCCACCCCCTATGGCTTACTGGATGAAGCCTTATCTAGGCTGTCTTCTTTGTGACGTTTACCACTCGAAGTAGGCAGAGCGTCCTACGGGGCGATAAGCGTCCTTAGCGACACCCGAGGCAGCCTCACCTGCAAGAGAAGCGTCCTTTACGTTTTTTCTTAAAACGAATAGGGAAGACATGTTTTATCTGGAATACGCGCCTGTGCGCGCAAACCAGCGTCTTGAAGTACGACTTCTTCTTGGCCGGAGTCCCCCAAAGCGTCCTGCTGAACGTCCTGTCGAGCGTCCTGCCCAAGCGTCCTGCCGAGCATCTGTCGAACGTCGTGCCGAGCGTCCTGTCGAGTCCCCTGCCGAGCCGTCTTCAAAAAGCGTCCTGAACGCAACGTCTTCTTAGAGGACGAACGAGATCGGCGAATCGCCAAAGGAGACGCAATCGGCGAAAGAGACGAACGAGGAGAGGGAGAAGGAGACTGCTTCGTCCTCTTGACGGGCAGTCTAAGGTCCTTCCTCCGCTTAGGCTCGACTGCTGCTGGGCGAGTCCTCTGAGCCATAAGCGTCGATAGCTAGTCCTGAAGGGACAAAAGAATGTTCTTCGTTGGAGAGGAACGACAGAGGGAGCAGGACTGATCCTGCGAGAAGACGAGGGGCGAGGGGACGCCTCCTTCCTTCTCACAGGTTACAGCTACCTGCTTCTCAGGATACGCGCCTGTGCGCGCTAACCAGCGTCCTCATCGGAGGAGATCTTACCTCTTTTCTGAGGAGGAAAAGCGTCATAAGCGTCCTCCGAAGAAAGCGTCGATACAGGACGTGAAGTGTCCTCAACACGAAACGTCCTTTTCAGCGGACGAGTCTCTCTCCGAGCGCTCCACCCCTTGCGCGGGGAGGACGCTTCGGAGGACGAAAAACAGTCCTTAAGGATGCGCGCCTGTGCGCGCTCCTTGACAGCCTGGGACTTTGCAACAAGGCCTGCCGAAGGGACGCAGATCGGTGGGGAGCCCCCGTAACCCTCTTGCGGCTTTCGACATACCCTCTCCTGAGTCTTGGGAGTCCGATAGAGGGCTAGGCTAGAGGCATTATGGGGCCGATCTGACGCCCCCTCCACAACACTAGGGGCACGATCACACACTTGAACTGAGCCAGTTTCCAAGGCTTTCACTTTGGTCTCCAGAGTGCGTAGAGACTCCAAAATAAGAGAGAGAGCATTAGCTTCTCCCGACACAGATTCAGGGCCCGAAGGCAACACAGGTTTAGGAGATTGCAAACTCTACCAGGTGTTTTAATACAGGTGAATTATTACCCTTACCTTTGGTAGAACCACTCCTGGAGGAAGACCTCCTGATCCTATCGCGTTCCAATTTACGCCAATAGGACTCATACACTCTCCAATCATCATCGGTCAATCTCTCACATTCATTGCACCGATTATCCACCAAACAATTATGCCCCCTACAACTCATACATACTGTGTGGGGGTCTACCGATGATTTCGGTAGCCTCACCTTACAATCAGTCCTCACACACACTCTGAAACTCACTGCACTTGATCCAGACATCACGTTTACAGAAAAGCCAATCCAAAGTCAAAAAACGGTCCACTATCGCGTATGCTAATCCAACAATCCAAAATCAATACCAAAAGACAATCAGATACTTAAATGCGAGCCAAATCCAAAAAATCCTGAGCGGAGGTCTGTAAACAGTAGGTTTACCGACCGGCGACGAAAAAAAATATGAATAGAAAATGGGAATGGTTCCTGATATCCGCCTCCCAGCGGCGGGAATGGGTACTACCACCTGGCCGCCCACTGCGTGTGCCGCGAGTTCTGAAATTCTGTCGGACTTCAGAAAATACAGCTATATATATATCTGTCAGGTAAGTGGCATGAACAAAACAGAAAACAATGATCCCTCAATTATCTGGACTAGCAAACATATGTATACATAAATTATGTATGAAAATTCGTAAAGTAACTAAGTCTACAGGCATAACCAGCCTCGTTTCAGGGGCAGAACCAGCTCCATTTCAAGGAATCCCTTCTCACCCCATCCCCTTGGAGGGGTTGGGGGGGTGGCCAAAGTTAGGATGAAACCCCAGTAAACCATCTTAGGGGTCCCCACTATAACCTGCCAAGTTTCATGCCCATTGGGCGAGCCATTTGGCCGTGATTGAATGACAGATGAACGGACAGACATTACGCCCATTATAGTAAGATATCGCCATTAACCCTTAAATGCCGACTGGACGTCTTTTACGTCGACATTTTTTGTCTCTCGGGTGCCGACTGGACGTATTTTACGTCGACATACAAAAGTTTTTTTAAAAATTCGCGGAAAAATACTTTTAGGCCTACCAGCCGAAAACTCTTGAATCACACGCCTTAGGGGATGCTGGGAGTTCATGGATCAGGGTGTTGTTTTGTTTACAATCGTTACGCAGGCGCGCAAGCGCGAATTTCTTTCTTGCCTCACTAAAAAGTATCAGTGACACATCTCGGAAATTATTTAGTCACTTTGACATAACTTTTTTTACCATTGTTTTAAAACTAGCCGTTTACATGGACTATTATATATGAAAATGTGCGCATTTTTATGTAGAATACAACAAAAAAATACTCATGATTGTAGCTTTTATCAGTTTTGAGATATTTTCATATAAATAACGATAAGTGCCAAAATTTCAACCTTCGGTCAACTTTGACTCTACCGAAATGGTCGAAAAACGCAATTGTAAGCTAAAACGCTTATATTTTAGTAATATTCAATCATTTAACTTAATTTTGCAACTAATTGGAAGTCTCTAGCACAATATTTCGATTTATGATGAATTTATGAAACAAAAAACTTTTTCCTTACGTCCGCGCGGTAACTCTTCCGAAAATAATCATACATGCATTGTGGTAATGTTTGCACCATTTTAAATTAGCCGTTACATAAAGTTTTATATATGCAAAATGTGCGCAATTTCATGAACAATACAACTAAAAACAACCCCATGGTTGTAGCTTTTATCAATTTTGAAATATTTTCATATATATAATGATAAGAGAATAATTTTCAACCTTCGGTCAATTTTGACTCTACCGAAATGGTCGAAAACGCAATTGTAAGCTAAAACGCTTATATTTCTAGTAATATTCAAGCATTTACCTTCATTTTGCAACAAATTGGAAGTCTCTACCACAATATTTCGATTTATGGGTGAATTTATGAAAAACTAACATTTTCTTTACGTCCGCATGCCGGTAACTCTTCCGAAAAAAATCATACGTGCAATTGTGGTAATGTTTTTTTTTTTGCACCATTTTAAATTAGCCGTTACATAAAGTTTTTGTATATATGAAAATGTGCGCAATTTCATGTATAATACAACAAAAAATAGTTGAAGGTTGTAGCTTTTCTCATTTTCGAAATATTTGCATATAAATAACGATAAATAGAAAAAAACCAAAAAAAACCACGTTCGGTCAAATTTGACTCTACCGAAATGGTCGAAAAACGCAATTGTAAGATAAAAACTCTTACAGTCTAGTAATATTCAGTCATTTATCTTCATCGTGAAACAAATTCGAAGTCTCTAGCACAATATTTAAATTATGGTGCTTTTTAAAAAAAAACTTTCTTCCCTCCGCGCGCGATTCTCCGCCACAAATCTCCGAAATGCGTAAGTCCCATTCTCGGAATATTTGCTCCGTTTCATATTAGGCATTTCATAGAGTTTTATATATGAAAATAGTGCGCAATTTCATGTAGAATAAAACGAAAAATATTTGGAAAGTTTTTTTGTTTAGCTTTTCTTATTTCCGAAAAAAAACCAAAAAATTGCAATATAAAAAAATATATATAAAAAAAATTCGACATTCGGTCAACTTTAACTCGTCATATATGTCGAAAACTGCATTTGTAAGCTAATATTCTTACAGTATAGTAATATTCAATCATTTGTCTTCATTTTGAAAGAAATTTGAGTCTCTAGGACAATATTTAGATTTATGGTGAATTTTTGAAAAAATTATGTTTACGTCTGCGCGTTACGAATTCATGCATTATTTTGTGATAATATTTTCTCTGTGTTGCTTTAATCGTTTTACAATTTGTTATATACCAAAATGATCGCAATTTAGTGTACATTACAACGAAAAAAAAAGTAACTTGTTACCTTCAACCGTTTTGCGCACAGCGCGATTTGAATACAATTATATATGAAATTTCATTTTTTTGCGCTATCATATATCGCATTATTTATATATGATAATGATAAATTTTTTCATTTCTGATGGTTGCATACTAAACTTCAGGCAATGACAAAAAAGGAGCCAAAAATGAACTCTTAATCTTCAAAACTAGAGCGCTAATGATTTTTTTGAAAAAATATTTTTTCCGCTCCCGCGCTCACTCTGAAACGTCTCCGGCACACGGGAGACATTTTTTTTTTTTACCGCTTCGGCGTTTAAGGGTTAACCAGAACTCGACATTATCTGATACACCGGCAGACAAGGATCAAGGCTTCCAAAAGATATATAGTATATAAATTTTGAAGAAATTTTTAAAAACTGCCCTCCAATGGTTGGCAATGCTGTGCAGCCTCAAGAAAATGTTGGTGACACTGACTACACTCAACTGACTGAAAAAAGGTTTAAAGGGGTGGGGGAGGTGTGGAGAAATTTCTATGAGAGAGAGAGAGAGAGAGAGAGAGAGAGAGAGAGAGAGAGAGAGAGAGATGCAATATCAAGTGATAACAAACTTTTCTGGGCTCAGCTCGTGTCGCTGCGCGAAATATCCTTTAATCTATTATTTCTAGGGTAAATGTACTAACACATACCAGAGAATGAATAATAAAAGAAAGAAAAAGGTCAGTACAACTGACTCGCTCACCCTCCAAGAGGGTGTCGGTATGAACACTAGGCGAGTGAGACCACTACCACGAGCCAAAAACCAATAGAAATCTCCCACAACAAAACCCTCCATGAGGAGAGCCGACCCACAGAGTGAGCAGCTCGTACTACTACTACTCCATCCCATGCTGCCGACTGCTGCGCCTCTGGTGGCCATCCTTTTCAGTTAGCACTCACGAGCACACGTGATATTTTTCTCTCTGTGTTTTTTGTGCCCTTTCGTTGGATTTATCTATGATGGAGCGTGCAGCTATTGCAGCAGCTAAGTTTAGTACTCAGTATTTATGGTTAGTTGGTTTTTCCGGCCCTCAAGTCAGTATTTGCCGTTTTGTTTTTTAGGTATAAATACGAACTCGGGGTCGGAAGCATGGCAGCATGGTTCTGCCGCGTGGTGGGTTCGTTCTCGGTCTCCCATACCTAGAACATCCCATTATCTATGTACGCTCTATATTTATTATCCGTTTTTACTTAGGGTACTGTCTACTCAGGTTTGTCATGCATGCATGTCTTTTACCTTATGTAGCTTCTTCTTCCAGACCCTAGTCCCGGCTCTTAGTATCGGCCTCTGACTAGCTTTGAGTGGTAGACTTTCCTTCGGGTTAGTCGTACACTCCTGGATTTTTTCTCCTACTATATTGTTTTTTCTTTCGTTTTATTTTATTTTAGTTAGACCATGTATTTTGTTATGGTTAGGTTATTTAGGCGTCTGGCTTAGCCTAGGTCCTGGCTCCTTGAGCCTATGCTACCGCTCATCAGTTCGGTTGCTTCCTATAGCATCTCTCTGATCAGTCGGTTTTGGCCCAGTGGGTCTCTATGCTACCGCTTTTTTTCAGTTCAGTTGCTTCCCGATAGCATCTCTCTGATCAGTTGGTTGGTCCTAGGCTTAGTTGTCTTATTTTAGCCTTACCGTCTCGTGGTCACTACGCGATCACGAGACAGCCAGACCTGTCCAGTCCCCTTCCCCCCCTCCTCCCGCTCTTCCATAGAGTCGGGGGAGGGTGGGGCGGTCTGCCCACGCTCGCTCCACATACCCGAGCATGCTTCCCTCTCTCCCCCCAGGCGGAGGGGCCAGGGAGACGGGACGACCCAGACTGGACGCGACCTCTCCGGCTTCTCGGTCCGGCCCGGTGGTGATGTGATGGGGGTACTGGCCTGATCCCCCCATCCGTTGCTTCCTTGTCGCTCCGGTTCGCTCGAGCCTGTATGTCTCCTCGCTCTTCCCGACCTTGCTAGGTCTCCTTTCGGAGTCCTGGCATCCAGCGGGAAGTTGTTGTCCATAGAGTGGGACCGGAGCATACAGTGGGTCCCTGCTAACCTTACCGTATTGCTGAGTTACTACACTCCGCTACGCACTGGACTTGCTCCGGTTCGTTTCGAGTTTTAGGTTTAAGCGTTATTAGATTAACTATAAGTTTATCTTAAGTACCTTAAACCTTTTCCCCCCCTCCCTTACATGTCTTACCGGATATCTCCGGGATTAGGCCTATTCCAGGCGGGGCAGGGGGGGGGTTTATGCCCAAATTTTTTCCGAGCTCCGGCATGCAACGGAGTTCTTCTGTCCTTTAGCCTGTAAGTGTTATTCTTTAAGATACTCATGTGTCTTCCCACTTACAGGCCACCAACTGTGAGCATCCGGGATGCGCCGCCACACTTCAGGACCCATGTGGACACGAAGTTTGCCGGTCCCATGCTCCATGCGCGACTCTGCACGGGACATCCAGGTCTGGTACCATGAGACGTGTACCATATGTTTACGATCTGGTGAGCCAGCTTTTAGAAGGGGTGAGTATTCCATCTCCGGTAGCTGCTCCGCTTCTGTTTTAGTGCTTAAGTTTTCATCATCCACTTTAACTTAAGGCATCTAAGTTTAAGATATATTTTAAGTTTTAGTTTTAAGTGATTCTTAAATCTAATCTACGCCCTCTCTTCCAGGCGCCGGCAGTGAAGGATACCGCACTGGCAACCCTGCGGGCCTGGGTCGGCGGTTTTGGGAAGAACGCCGCCAAGGGTATGCCCTACATCTTGGAGAAGCGGTTGCGTTGTTTAATCTTTCCCGGAGGCAAGGCGACAGATACGTCGACCCAGTAGAGGCGGCCCCATTACTATTCGCCTTCATCCAACAACAGCTGGCTGCCTCATTAACTGATCAAGGGACCAGGATAGCTCCACGGACATCGCGACTTTAGATATTAATGTGGAACCTATGGTAGGTGTAGACGACCTGTTGGTCGAGGTAAGTAGGGTGGACACCCAAGGGTCACCCTTGGGTGTAACTGTTTCTTCTACTCCTGCAACCTCTCCATCCTTCCAAGGATTTACAGGCGATGAATTATATACTCCTCCTGACGCTTCGGTTAGACCTAAGGTCAAGGGTCAAGCAGTGAAATCCTTGTCTAAGACGTCGTCGTCGTCTAAGAAGTCGACTTCGGCGTCATCCTCCTCACGTAAGTCTCCGGCTGCGAATCCCGGAGCAGACAGGTCTAAAGCTTCTAGCTCCGGCTCTAAGTCCTCGAGGAGTAAATCCTCCAGAGAGAGATCTCGCACCCCGGCAGAGTCACCAGTTCCGCTACCCTTGGTTCCGATTCAGAGCCACCCATCCACCTCCGCAGCAGCTCCGGCCTTGGACTCCAATGCTGGCCTGTTGCAACAGGTGGGCGACCTGGTTGGGTCCCTAAAGAGTAGCATGGAGCAAATGATCTCTCGTCTGTCGGATAGGATTACTTCCCAAGACTCCATTATAGCCGGACTGAGAGAAGCCCCCTAGCCTCTCCTCCACTTTCCAATACGAGTGGAACTCAGCTTCCTCCGTATGACTCGCTACCTCCGTTCTCGATGAACAATCCATGGAGAGTAGCGTCATACGCCCCCTTCCAAGACGGTCTCATTTCCATACCGGAATTCGGAACTCGAAGGATAGAGGACTTCGAGTTCTTCCCGGAAGACCTCCAGCCTCCGTTCATAGGCTACGCAAGGCTTACAGCTTCAGCCATGGTTCGGGATGATAGGTACCAAAAGGGACAGTCCTCTATTCACGAGACCAGGCTCAGAGAGAATGGCTCAGATGTTTAGAGGACATGGATTGTTCTAATACCAGGATACAACCTTTCAAGAGTCCCTTTACCATTTTCACAATGGATGAGAGTACCCCGCTCCCGTTCCTGACAGATCGCGAGGTCTACCATCCCAGCGGCCCAGAAGGGGGAACCCATGCCTCAATTGAAGGAAGCAGATCCCACATCTCCGTTGCTCCCTTCAGCCGGAGAATTGTGGGAGGACTTGCCAAACACCTTCTCAGCTGGCAAACTCAAACCGGACTGTGCTATGGAGCAGTTTGGTGGTAAAAGCTACCCAGGCTCCCAGATAGCCTTATTCAGGCTGAATTTGAACGGCGAAATCGCGACTAGCCAGATCAATTAACTCTATGGCTATGTCCGAGGTAGCAACCATAAGCTTATGGCTCAGAGCCGCTTTTTAAGCTCATGACCAAAGCCCTGACTCAAACGGTACAGTCGGATATGTTTGAGTTTGCCACTGCTAGAATGAATTGTAGGAAGCATGTCCTACAAGAGGCAACCATTCGACATGAGCCGAATAGGTTACTCTCGTCTAACATCTGGGGAGCAGATCTCTTCCCAGAAGCTATGGTGAAGGAAGTCCAGTCGAGGCTACGAGGCTGAACCAGAGCCTTAAGGACCGTTGGGGCCTTACAGCTAAGAGGACAAGACCTAACTCCTAAAGGTAAGGGACAGAAGAAACCTAGGCGTTTCCACCCTTACCAGAAAAAAGCAGCCACGCTTTCCTCAGCAAGTTTCCAGCGGTGCCCTTAGTGCAAACAGCCCAACCTTCCACCTCTAAGGCTCAATCACAGCCAATTTATGTGATATCCCCTCAGCCTCAGCCCTCCACCTCTTACGCCATCTCTCCAGCTTACAATCAGCCTTCGAGAGTCAAGCTTCACAGAAGTATGACCGCTCGTAAGGGAGCAGAGGTAAGCGTTCCTTTCGTGGGAGAGGTTCGGGAGGACCCCTTTAACAGGGGAAAGCACTTCAGAGGAGGCCGAGCGGTTACCAGAACCAATGAAGAACTTCAGGTAGGAGGGAGGCTGTTTCACTTTCGCCACCGGTGGAACTTCAGCGAATGGGCTCAGAGCATAGTGTCAAAAGGCCTGGGTTGGAGCTGGTTGACGAACCCACCTCCATCCAGACCTTTCCGTCAACTTCCTTCCAAAGAATTGACAGAGTACGAGAGGACCTCCTTCAGAAAGGAGCTATAGCGAGAGTCAAGAGATTAAAATTTCAAGGTCGCTTGTTCAGCGTGCCAAAGAAAGGCTCACAAAAAAGAAGGGTAATCTTAGACTTGTCCCGCTTAAACTTAGCCATCCGCTGCGACAAGTTCAAGATGCTCACGATCTCACAGGTGCGGACCTTACTTCCCCGTGAGGCCGTCACCACCTCTATCGATCTTAGGACGCCTACTATCATATCCCTATTGCAAGACATTCCGTCCGTATCTGGGTTTCAGAATAGGAGACCAGGCATTCTCCTTCAAGGTAGTTCCCTTCGGACTCAACGTGGCACCCAGGGTGTTCACGAAACTAGCGGAAGCAGTAGTGCAACAACTCAGATCACAAGGGATTATGGTAGTAGCGTATCTCGACGATTGGTTGATCTGGGCTTCAACAGTCGAGGAATGCAACAGAGCCACACTGAAAGTGATTCAGTTCCTGGAATATCTAGGCTTCAAGATAAACAGGACCAAGTCAAGACTCACTCCAGAGTCAGTCTTTCAGTGGCTGGGGCATTCAATGGAATCTATCCTCCCATACTCTGTCGATTCCATCAACCAAAAGGAAAGAAATAGCGAAGTCAGTCAAACAATTTTCTAAGTCACAAACTGGCGTCAAGGAGAGCTCAGGAGAGGATCCTGGGTTCTCTCCAGTTTGCTTCAGTGACGAACGTCTTAATGAAAGCCAAACTGAAGGACCTAACCAGAATCTGGCGCTCACGAGCAAATGTCAGGTCCAGGGACAAACTATCCTCAGTCCCTCTGATTCTAAAGAATCGTCTTCGGCCGTGGGCGAAAGTCAAGAATTTGTCAGTGGTCAGTACTCTTCAGTTCCCTCCACCAGGGATTACCATCCACACAGACGCGTCCTTAAGCGCTGGGGAGGGTATTCCCAGGTCCAAAAGGTTCAAGGAACTTGGTCACCTCAGTTCAGTCAGTTCCATATAAACGTACTGGAGGCAATGGCAGTGTTCTTGACTCTAAAAAGATTGCGCCCACCAAAGTACTCCCACATAAAGCTAGTTCTGGACAGCGCAGTGGTAGTACATTGTTATAAAAACAGAGGAGGCTCCAAGTCACGTCATCTAAATCATGTGATGGTAGCCATCTTCTCCCTGGCAGACAAGTTCAGTTGGCATCTCTCCTCCACTCACATAGCGGAGTGAGAACGTTATAGCAGACGCGTTATCCCGATCAGTACCCCTAGAGTCGGATGGTCACTGGACAACAGTTCGTTCCAATGGATCCTTCAAAGAGTCCCAGGGCTACAGGTGGATCTCTTCGCATCTCAAGCGAATCACAAACTCCCCTGTTATGTAGCCCCCAACCTGGACCCTCTGGCCTACGCCACGGACGCCCTGGCTCTAGACTGGAACAACTGGAAGAAGATTTATGTCTTTCCCCCAGTGAATCTTCTTATGAAAGTTTTAAACAAACTCAGGACGTTCAAGGGTCAAAGTGGCTCTAGTAGCCCCAGACTGGCCGAGAGCAATTAATATCCCCTAATTCTGGAGCTGGGCCTTCGTCCTCTTCGGATACCCAATCCCAGCTCTCCCAGTCAGTACAAAAACGAAGACTGTGTTCGCTTCCTCAGGGATTCTCAAACCCTAACTTTATGGATTTCATGAGTTTGCGGCAAAAAGGGATGCGAATATTGACCCTCAGAATATTCTCTTCTTGGAATCCGATAAAAGGGATTCAACTTTGAGACAGTATGATGCTGCTGTCAAAAAGTTAGCAATCTTCCTGAGAGAATCTGATATCAGAATCATGACAGTTAATTCAGCTATATCCTTCTTCAGATCCTTATTTGAAAAAGGTTTAGCAGCTAGCACGATTACGACAAACAAGTCAGCCTTGAAAAGGATATTTCAATTTGGATTCAACATAGACTTGACGGATTCCTACTTTCTCGTCTATTCCTAAGGCATGTGCTAGACTTAGACCTTCTGTAAGGCCTACGTCAGTTTCATGGTTCTTAAACGATGTTCTAAAGCTGGCTTCAGAAACCGATAATGACACATGCTCGTTTATAATGCTCTTGAGAAAACCCTGTTTTTATTAAGCTTAGCTTCAGGAGCAAGAATTTCAGAACTGTCGGCTTTATCCAGAGATCCGGATCATATTCAATTCCTTCCCACAGGGGAAGTACTACTTCTCCGGAACGTAGCTTTTTAGCAAAGAATGAAGATCCTTTGATGAAGGTGGGAACCTTGGAAGGTACGACCCTTCCACAAGATGTATCTTCTTTGTCCCAGTTACAACCTTACGAGCCTTTCTGTCCAGACCTCCTCATCCTCATCGGGTCCCCTCTTTAAGAGGGGGCAAAAAAGGTGGTACTTTATCCATTAAGGCAATCAGGCAGCACAAATCCTGTACTTTATTAAGCAAGCCAATCCTGACTCTTTCCCGAAAGCACATGATGTTAGGGCAGTAGCCACCTCAATTAATTATTTCCAACACATGAACTTCGATGAGTTGAAAAAGTATACCGGATGGAAATCGCCGACAGTGTTCAAACGCCATTACCTTAAGTCCTTGGAAGCTCTGAAACGCTTTTGCAGCAGTAGCAGCGGGAAACATTAGTTTTCCCTGACTCTAGTTAATTTGTAGTAGAAGATTCAGTCCTCCTTTCTACCTGCTTCACCCAACAGTTCGTCTATGCCTACCGTGTTCATTTACATTCACCTGGTGTCTTAGCTGCTTTTATGATGATGTAGTGGGTGCCCCTTAGTTTTTGCCAGGGACACCCACAGATGATTATGAATTTTGATCTCATGATGTTACCCCTTATTTTTATGCTAGGGGATACATCTCATTTATAATGGTTACGGGTTTTGTATATTAAGTCATATGCATTCCTTATATATTATCATTGTTGTTTAATTTGTTCTTTTGATTACTTTAATTGCTATTATATTTTTGATACATGCCTTTACACAGATACTATTTTGTTACATGTAAGCCAATTTACCTCTGTACATATGTAAATTACCTTATGATAAGAAACATGTTTAGAATTAAGGGTAATTTAAGCATATTTCTATTTTGTATCACTGTGTATTTGTATCTTTTTAGCAATTATATTCTTTTTTATATTTACATTATTTTTTATTTGAGACCTGTTCTGACTTATTTTATTACTTTTGTTTACAATCTTGTGCTATTTCTCTGGTACGATTTCGCGCAGCGACACGAGCTGAGCCCAGAAAAGGGATTTTGACGTAAGGAAAAATCTATTTCTGGGCGATTGGCTCTGTCGCCAGCGAAATCCCACCCTACCCATCCCTTCGCCCAAGATTGTCTGCTAACTTCAGGATGGCCACCAGAGGCCGCAGCAGTCGGCAGCATGGGATGGAGTAGTAGTAGTAGTACGGGCTGCTCACTCTGTGGGTCGGCTCTCCTCATGGAGGGTTTTGTTGTGGGAGATTTCTATTGGTTTTTGGCTCGTGGTAGTGGTCTCACTCGCCTAGTGTTCATACCGACACCCTCTTGGAGGGTGAGCGAGTCAGTTGTACTGACCTTTTTCTTTATTTTATTTATTCTCTGGTATGTGTTAGTACATTTACCCTAGAAATAATAGATTAAAGGATATTTCGCTGGCGACACGAGCCAATCGCCCAGAAATAGATTTTTCCTTACGTCAAAATCCTTTTTTTTGTGTAGTACTGTTATGTGTGATAATCATACTAGGTCAACTAAATTGTAATGAAACAGACAGCAAATCAAGCAAGGTCAAAAAAAAAAGGCAACACATATGGATGCACTCATTCTGCGGCATAGGTGAACTTGCTATGGCCTGTTTGGTGTTGTCTGGCCTATTTGAAATATGCATTTCAAATATTTTTACAGTGATAAGGGATAAAATATCAATAGCAATAAAAATATTCTTTTGATGTGTGATAATCATTAAAACTTGCTAATGAAATGCAAGAAAGTAAATCAAGCAGAGCAAAACCATGGCAACAGCTACACATGTATGCATGTACTACTCACTGGATGGCATCATAAACTTCCTGGGGTTTGTTTGGTTTTATGCTTAGTTCATGATACAATAATTCACATTTTCTTGAAAACATATGTACAATATGTACTGAGATATGGTGTAGGGATATATTATTATTATTAATTATTCAGAAGATGAAACCTATTCATATGGAACAAGCCCACAAGGGCCATTGAGATGAAACCTATTCATATGGAATAAGCCCACAAAGGCCATTGACTTAAAATTCAAGTTCCCAAAGAATATGGTGTTTGTTAGGAAGAAGTAAGACAAGGTAAAGGTAAATAGATAAGAGACACAATAACTGAGGTATGTTTACACTTATGCTCGATTACAGTAGAACACACACTCCTTCACTATTGTTTATATTTTATGCTACAGTATTCTCATTTACACTATAGTTTTACTCTATTTTCTTTTTTTTATTTTTGTTCAACCCAAAGGATAAATGCAATTGTGTAAGTAGGGTACATATACACTCATTCAATGTTGTCTGTGAACTTGCTATAGCCTGTTTGGTGTTGGCTTGCCAACATATGAAACTTGCATTTTAAATACTTTTACGGTGATTAGAGATGAAATATCACCACAGGTCAAATATTCTCATGTGTACTGCTATGATATGAGAGATAATCATACTTAAGAGTCAACTATACGTATGTAGTTGTAAAGAAATACAGTACAGTAAAGGCTGGATCAGGCATCCACGAATCGAGCCCGTCGTAAAAGCAAAGGGTGCTTGTAGGCTAGCAGTGGGAGCTCGGGAGCTGGCAATAAGCATTCAGAAACTGGAACTGGCACTTGGCACTTGGGGGAAGAAGTCGGGCGCTCTTTAAGTGATGAGCGCCTGGACTAAGACAAATGGCATTTCTTGACTAAATGACACTTGGGTGCCAAATACTGGCACTCTGAAAAAGCACTCTCAGGCAAAAGGTACATGTGCTCAGGAATGCGCCAAGCACTGCAGGACAGTTGTGGGCTGTGGGGCAGATCCTTAAAATCTCTTACAAGGAAGAAAGCAAAGAGGTCTGTCCACAGAGGTTTTGTGCATTATCTGTTTTAAACGGATGAGACTTGCCTAGGAAAATCGCCAACTGGGGCCTCTTGCCGGACTAGGAATTCTCGGAGTCTGAAGACTACTGATGCTAACCAGGACAGGCAGCAGTACCTCCACTTGCACTGGCACAACACTACAGTCAACCCTCATTAAACCCGGGACCCCATTAATCCAGATATCAGATAAGATGGACACTGAAGAGGGTTAGCCAATTTAATCAAAATATGTTGCATACCATTTTCCTTTTCATTTACCAAAGGTAAACAAACTTTCATTATATTTATGTTTTTTATATACATTTCTGTATTTAAATTGTACTGAACAAAAATGCTTTTAACTTGTAACTAATTCAACTTGGCACACAGTAGATTTAGTCAATACGACAAAGCTATTCCCTAGAAGGGTAGAAAGC
>NC_061110.1:50060556-50094096 GCF_015104395.2 Macrobrachium nipponense | reverse complement strand
CAGATGAGAAGAAAGGAATTTTCTGAGATCTATTGAACCCATTACTTATCTCTGGTTCCCTCTTCCTTCCACCTAATCTCTTGTACACACAACATTTATCACTCCTCTCCATAACATCAACAGTCTCTCTTAACTCTACTCTCAGGGTACCAACATTGCATGATCCTACGCAAATCTTCCATTCCTTCACTTGTCACATTCATGAAACTTGTGATACCCCTCATTAGCCATTAACCACACCAGGGGGATCCTAGCCTGATTCTTATCCCTTAGTGCATGCTTTAAAGATTTGGCTAGTTTTTATGACTATGCCCTTGCAGTTGTCAACACAGTTATTGGTGGTGGGGCTTAGCCTTTGACTAAAAACATCAATCTGCAAGGCAGCAGTTGTTCTTAGTCGTGTTTTACTCATGGAGGACTATGGTGGTAGTATTCTAACGCCTGGTTGTTCATATGCCGAACAAACCTTCAGTCTTAACAATGTGATAATCTTGTGCCAGCTGGGAACTAGTTAAAAATATACAAGATTGTAAAGCAAGGAATCTGTGGCATCTGGCAACTCATACATATATGAGGTGGAAGCTCGTCACCGACCAGGCATAGACCCCCCTGAAGCATCAGTTTTTCTTTGACTGCCTTGGAGAGTAGTCACTTGTACTCTTCTTCCCAAACTGGTTTTTTGTTTGTCGGTGATTTCTTTGCTTCAGTGTGTTTGTGCCTTTGATTATCATGGAGTCCTCCATTTTTTCTAGGCCTCGTCAACACGTGCCCAAGTATTCAGAGATTTCCTTGCTCCAGGTTTTTGACTGCCACCATTATAGATCCCCATACTACATGCAGTAGGTGTCAATCTAATTTTTGTACCGTTACTAACCTTTTCCCAGAATGTCATTACTGGTCTGTGTTGCAGTGGAAGGCAGTCTACAAGAAGAGGGAGCATCATACAGTATCTGCTTGTCCTTCTTGGGAGGGTTTTTTGCCTTCTCATTTGGACAGTTCAGCATCCCCTTCTTCCAGAAGAGTTCCCTCTGTGTTGGTTGTACCATTGTCTCCTTCCTTTCCTTCCATCGATTCGTCATTGGAAGTATCAGGAGTTGCACAAGATGAGCTTATGTTTAATGTAGCCCCGTTTCCTGCGGGATATAATGTCCTTTCTGAGAGGTAGGAGGCTATGCTTTCTGCTTCCTTTATTTCAGATTCAGAATAAAACAAGATGGTGTCTGTTTAGGGGTCTCTAGGCCTATGGGGTGCCCCCTCATTGGTTGGACTACTTTTGCATTTCATGGGTGCTTGTCACCCCCCTCAGCAGTCACCTCCAGGCCTACATTGACGTTTACTGGGTCACGCCTTTATGCTCCACCAGTGAGGCCATCGACCAGCACTGCCATTCAAAATATTGTGACATCACTCGCAGCATCCTCTCAGCCTATGACGTCAGCTGCGGTGGCGTCTCTGCCTCGTGTCGTTGTGATATCATCTCCATCTTTGCCTATGGTGTCATCATAACCTCTCATTGAGTCATCAGAAATGTTTCAAGCTACGGTCGAGAAGCTGGACTCTGTTTTTTGAGAAAGGTATCCTGCTTTTGCGGACAAGAAGTGTCAGAAGGATTTATTCTTCCTCACCTCCTTCTAGCAAGACATTGTAGAGGGAGTAAGCACTCTCTTCCTTCTTCCTCTACTTTTTCATCTTCTCTCCTCCTCCTTGCCCTTGAATCAAACAGAGAATTCTGGACTTTGTGGTGCTGTCTTTTGCGAGTGAGTCGAGTGTTTCGCTGACTTCTCTACACGGACATGTCTTTCCATTTCACACACGTACGTGGCCATGGAAGTGATAGCCCTCCATCTCAACCATCTCTGTCTTCTGTACCTGTTCCAGTCTGTCGTAAAGATGATAAGGCTTCGATTAAGAGGTTGAAGGTGCCTATTACAACAGTGTCTCCTGCATCTTCTAAGGATTTTTCTCTCTGCAAACGTGTTGTGGTTGACGGTCGTGAACGTGAGGCGACTTGGGTTCGTGGACATGTTTCTCATTTGCCTTCCAAAGACCAGGACCTTAGGGATCAGTCTTCTTCAGGACGTTTGCTTCAGAGTCATTCTCTGTCTTGAGACCGTGCTCGTCTGTTGTCACAAGGCCATGTACTTGACTCGTTGCATAAGCGAGTACACGGTTTGGCTCGAGACCATGTATGGGTTTCTTCACTTGACTGTGTCCCAGAGCACTCTGTTTCAGGATCTTCAGTAGTTAGGAATCCCACTCCAACCAGTGGGAGGCATGAAGCCCAGCCTCCTAGGGAAGCCTCTCCAGTACAGGTAGGGGAGGATGAGGATCCTTCCAGGCCTTCTTCACTTCATTGGTCTCCTTTGCCTGAACCAGAGGAGGAAGACAGCCAGGAGTTTCTGTTCTTCTTTCTCAGAGGTTATTGATCTTACTCGTGTGTTCAGTAATCTTGGGTGTAGAACACAGACTCAGTCTTCTATGACCCTTATGGGTATAGAGGCCTTGCCAGGTCCAAGGCAAGATACTAAGGCTTTGCTTGAGCTTCCCCTGTCAGGGCTTGCTCAGTCTATCTTGCAGCATGTTAACGCCTTGTTTTCGGACCGGGATGGCTCTCTGCCCTCCAATAGGTACTCGAAGTTCCTTCCTCCTCCTCCTCCTCTCGTGCGGCATAGGAAGTATCATTCCACCAATGTGGTTCAGCTGATGCCCCGTCACCTTAATTCGGATGTGATCCGTCTTAAGCCTGGTTTGACCCTAGATCAGGTTTGATCTGAAGGACCATCATATGGAGTCTGCTGCTTCTACTATCTTCCAGAGTCTGTCCTGGTTGGACTTGTGACCCACTGCGGTAGCGAGGATAGCATGAGATCGCGCTGAGGGTGGTTCAGTCAGTTCTTCCTTCTTTGTCAGGCTATTGCAGTCTGAGGCTAAGGCCATTTCGTTTCAAGGCCATCTTAGTGTGACTTTGTGGGCCAACCTCCTCCTGGCTAGGTGGTGGGGTCAGTAGATTCGAAGTCCTTGTTGACCCTCAGAAATGGGGCTGTCTTTGAGTTGCAGCTTCTATTCCCAGGAACTCATTTAGAAGATAGGATTGACTGATGTTGAGCGGATGCCAAATGTAGGCTAGTACATCAGACAGTATCTAAATCGGAGGCTTGTTCTTGCCTCTCCTTCTCGTTGCCATGGGTAGGGGGATGCCTGGTGGGCCATTGGGCCAAATGGCAGTTGCATGGAGAGGAGAAGTGGGTAGTAGTTGTCCTTTAGGTGAAGTATCTGCACCCTTCGACTTCTCTCCCCCTCTCTCAGACAGACCTCTTCCCAATCTGACTTATGCTCAAGGCTCTCCAAAGTACTTGGTTTTTTGGGAGGAAGTGTTGAAGATGCTGGACAAGGGTACAATGGAGGAAGTGCATCATCCTTCACCTGAATTTTACAGTTGGTTTATTCTTGTTCCAGGAAGAAATTACTTCAAGACAAGGATTGCCTTCTTCAGTTTTGTTGGGAGCTAGGCATAGTAGTAAACCTGGAGAAGTCCAAGCTGATTCCCAGCCAGAGCTCTTTGTTTGGGTAGGAATATAGATATGGAAGCGTCGAGGGTTTTTCCACCGTACCAGAGGTTGGAGAAGTTCAGGTAGGTGGCATGTTCATTCCTGTCACAGAGACCAAACAGCCAGCTCACAAGTGGCAGTTCCTTCTAGGGATTTTGTCTTCTCTGGAGAAGCTGGTCCCTCATGGTTGCCTTCACCTTCGCTCTCTACACAGGGGAGACTGAAGGAATTCTGGTCTCTGGCAGGGGATTCCCCTCTGCAGAGAATTCCTCTGTCAGAAGAGGTGAGAAAAGACCTTTGTTGGAGGTTGGACGACCAGAATCTCATGGTGGGAGTCCCTTTGCATTCACCCCTTCCAGACGGTTGGGGTGGTCATCTGGAAGATCTTGCCTTGGGAGTTTGGGGTGCAGAGGACAAGCTGCCTCATGTCAACATTTTAGAGTTGAAAGCTGCTTTCCTAGGTCTGTGGGAGTTCCGAGAGAGGATGCAGGGTCATTCTGTCGTGCTGATATCAGACAACACCATGGTGGTCACCTATGTGAACAAATGGGGCCTTGTGTCTCGTCAACTCCATGCGTTGATAGTTGGGATGCACTATAGGGCAATCGACTACTTGGTGGAGCTCTCCGCCAGGTACATTCCAAGCAAGAGGAATGTGGTTGCCAATAAGCTGAGTCATCAGAACCAAATCCTGGGCACGGAATGGTCTGTGCAGTAGGACATGGTGGACAGGGTTTTTCATTTATGGGGAAGGCCTATGCTAGACCTCTTCGCCACTCACTTCAATAATAAGCTGGAGGTTTACTGTTCAGTGGTCCCAGATCCTCTTGCTCTAGCAGAGGATGCCTTGCAGCATCCTTGGGACAGTCTTGAGTTGTACGCCTTCCCTCTGTTCTGCCTGATCTGTCTTTCTGAACAAGTGTAATGAGTTCTCAAAATTTCAGGATGACTTTAGTGGTAACTCTGTGGCTTCAAGCAGAGTGGTTTCTGGACTTTCTGTTTCTTCTGTTAGAAGTTCCAAAAGAAGTTCCCCCATGACAACAGTTCCTTTGCCAACCTCATGTGGAAAGGTTTCACCAGTCAGTAGAGTCCCTGTCTCTTCATGGCTGGAGACTATCAATTATCTCCTCCAAGCGAGAGGTTTTTCTCGAAAGGCTGCAGGCCAGATGTCCGGCTATCCCAGGAAATCTTTGTCAGCAGTTTACCAGGGGAAATGGGCAATTGACTGTGATTGATGTAGTCAACGGGGTTTCTCACCACCCAGAGCTTTCATTGTATAGCAGATTTACTGATCTTCAGGGTTGAGAAAGGTCTCTGTTTCAGCTATCAGAGGCTACAGAGCAGCCTTGGGCTTGGTTTTGTGCCTGAAAGGCATGGACATCTCTTCATCCTAGGAAATCTCCTTATTGTTTAGGAGTTTCAAACAGCCCTATTCACCAAGAGAACTCAAGCCACCTGCATGGGATCTTTCTCTTGTCCTGAGAAGTCTCACTCGATCTCCATTTGAGTCCCTACATCGGTCATCAGACAGGGATCTGACTCTAAAGACAGTTTTTCTGTTGGCCTTTGCTTCTTCAAAAAGAGTTTGGGAGCTTCATGGCCTAAGTTAAGATGTTAACACACCAGGGATTGGGGGTCTGTGCCCTTCGAATTTGTCCCGTAATTCGTGGCTAAGAACCAGAATCCCTCAGTGCATGATGATAGATCTGCCTCGTTTTCTATTTCCTCACTGATTAACTTTTTGTTAGCACAGGCCAGCACAGAAGGGAAGTGTCCAAGAACACTATTTCATTCTGGTTACGTGAGAATTAAACTCCTCATATACTAGTTCTGTCACTGAGTCTGTGCAGACTAGAGCACATGACATCACAGGTTTAAGTTCCTCTGGCATTGAAGAAGAACTTTTCTGTTCATAGAATTTTGAGCGTTGGTTCTTGGCTACGTCAATCCACGTTCACTTCCTTTTACCTAAAGGACATTGCCCATAGGTCCTTGGATGCTTTTTCCATGGGTCTGGTGGTGGCTGCCCAACAAGTTGTGTAACTCACCAAGTGCCCCTGGTGGGACAGTTTGTGTCTTGACTGAGATGATTATGTGGAAGAGAGAATGAATAAGTTGGCTGGTCTCTCTTTTTTTCAATTTTTTTCCTTCTTCCTACAGGTAGGTCGAAAAATAGACTAAGTCATATGCTGGAACTGGTCTGATACAGGTGAGTATGGTGGTCATACTGTTGATAGTTTTTTATTGTTACTATACAATAGAACACATCTGCTATTCAGTAGCAAATACTCCTCTTTCAAGCAATGGGAGTGAGGAGTTGTGACAAACCCCTTTGGCTTGCATGGTTTGTTGCTTGAACAGGCAGAGTTTTCTTTATCTTCCTCTCGGAGTGCAATGAATCTGGCCATACATCATTTTGTTTCAACCCAGACAGCCAAGTTTTTAGATATCCAATTGTCTATTCTCTCACGGGCTTGGACCCCCCTTTAGAACTTGTTCTTCTAGGAAGAGTGGTCGGGTGGGTTAAACTCCCATTCAGTTTAGGGTACTTGTACCTCCCTCCAAGTATAAGTCTATCCTATTGTTAAGACTGAAGGTTTGTTCTGTGTTTGAACAAATGACAAATTTTTAATCAATTTGTATTTTTCATAGCTAACAAACCTGAGGTCTCAACGTTTACTGCCCACCTTTAGCTGCCCCTCTTTCTTTTCCGGGGTTGGGAGAGACTGATGCATCACAGGGTACTATGCATGGTTGGTGACCAGCTTCCACCTCATGTGTACGAGTTGCCAGATGCCACAGAGTCCTTGCTTTACAATCTTTGATTGCTTTTAACCGGTTTCCAACAAGTGCAAGATTATCCTATTGTGATGACCTCAGTTTTGTTAGCTATGAAAAATACAAATTGATTAAAAAAAATTATTTTTGGTTTATAAATATATGAAATTATTTGTATACGTTTACTTGAGGAATATTAAAAGTAGTAGGCATTTGTATGCAATTTTTTCTCCTGGTCCATTTGAGTTTCACTATAAAGTTTTGTTTACAGTTTGGTTGTATTACCTGTTTCTCCTAGCCACCTTATTAGTCTTATGTAACCAGATATCTGTTAATATTAGCATTATTCAGTTTTCACTTCCTATAGAAGAATCTTTTTATCATAGTTTACACATATAGTTTAGGAGAGTGGTAAAAAAAATGGCAAATGCCTTTTAACTTGGATAAGTGTAAAGTGTTATAAATAGGAACAAACAACCCCCATGCCAAGCTACATGCTGCTTGGGAATGACATAAGTAGTGTAGAACAAGAGGAGAACCTTGGAGTCATTATTACCCAGGACTTAAAATCCACAAAAAAGTGCATAAAAACTTTGAGATATTTGGGATGAAAATTTGTGAGCTTAAGTTTTTTGTCACCTGTCAATTTCTTTGCAATGCTCCTTTGAGGACGAAACAGTGACTACGCTATCAAAAAAACAGGTTTTGACGTAGGAAAAACCTATTTTTGGTAGTCGCTGTTGAGTCCTCAAAACTCTCTTACTTCCCTGATGAAAAACCATGGAATTTAGGTAAAGGTACATCCTGCTTTGACCAACAGAGTAATGGAACTTGGTCTTGTAGCCGGCCCGAGCATAAAACAAGATGGCCTATGCACATCCGCAATAGTCACTGCTATAGGTTTTGACGTAGGAAACTGGGTCCAGCTTCGCTGAAGACAAGATAAAATGCCTTCTTGTGTTTGAGTTCATTATACTCTATCACTTGTCTTAGTGTTTATCATTATGGCATAATACCCAGCTAAAAGATATTTCTTTGATGTCAGTCCGATCACCATGGGGCACTTGCACACACCATGGAGGGAAAATCCTTTGAGGACACAACAGCATCTGCCAAAAATAGGTTTTTCCTATGTCAAAACCTGTTTTTTTTAATTGAGGAAAAGCAGATACATGGGAATTTAGTGAATTTGAACATGTGTAAAGTAACCCCCTAATTTTGATTAAGCTTGTTCACGTGGGATAAAATCATTAGAATATCTTTTTTAATCTTTTCATGATTGACAGAGTTAATTTTCAGATATCGAATTGTGTTAAAAATACTCTTTCTGACATTCATATCCTAGTGCAAAACTCACAGTAAAGCCAAAAGTTTAAATTTCAATTAATGTTATGAGACAATGAAGAATTTTGAAGTAATTGGTGCTTCTAAATATTATTATATTATTTAAACCCTAAGTATCAATTGATGTCAGACTCCATAGCAAGGCACTACTTTTAGTAAGCATAGTATTGCTTGATACACTGCAGATGGTGCTAAAGGATCTTTGCAGTATCCTTTTGTCCCTTGGCTGCAGTAAGTTAGGGGCATTAAATCCAAAGCTATCTGCTGCTGTCCAACAATTTTAACTAGCCTTTTTTACAATTTTCATGTTTTCTAAGAATTAGTCATCTTGGCAAGTCTTAATGGGTGATTAGCAATTGTTACTGTTACATAAGACAAACCACAGGGCTGACAAAGTTTGGGTTTGTTTTAAGGATATTCTCTGTCTTTTAATTTTAGTTTTGCAGAAGTTAATTTCTGTAGTGTAAATCCAGAGTAAGTTTTGTCACATTGCTGTGCAATGTTATTGCAGCATTGGAGTTTAGGAGGTCTCTAAGAAAGTTTGTTTCAGGTATTGATGAAACGATACCGTTTGGATATGTTTGAAGAAAATGAAGTGAACAGGGGAGTTGATGATGTCATTATGGGAGAGGAGGAAAATGTAAATCCAGAACCTGTAGTGGATGTCTTCGATGAACTTTTGGGCCCCGCTTTTCCATCTATAAGTCAGCCAGTAGAGGTCCCTCAGAAACCAATATCGGTACTGTTCTAGTGTTTTTATTGTTATGATTATTAGTTGTAGTAGTAAATTACAAGCAGTCCTTGGTCACTTATCAGCAGGGTGCTGATAAGTGAAAATTGCTATTAACTGAAACTCAGTGATTTATAGCGCTTATGGCACCAAAGTTTCGGTTAATGGCACTTTTGTTAGGCATGTTTTAGCGCTGATAACCAAAACTTGGCCCGTTATGGCACCATAAAAGCCGGATCGCCATTAACCGGGGACTATATAGATAGCTATTTATTGGTATTTTATAAGTTTACGTATCCAAAATGTTTATATATCCTTGCATGTAGGGTACACTTGTGTGGATAGCCAGTAAACAAATATAATTTGTATTATTAAAAAAGTGGAGAGGAGGAAATTGGTAAATTTTGGGATTCAACTGGAAATCGGTAACTTGAGCTTCCCAGAATTTTAGTGTTTCTTAATATATAAACAATTTATTTATTGTTTTTGTCTTGCCAAAAGAGAGGAAGTAGATAATTCAGAATTTTTGTGACTTACTAGTAAGGAAAGAATGATGAATAAGGAATTGAAGGAAGTTGTGACAGTATAAGGTAGTGCAAATGCTGGGTTTCACAGAACATTGGGAATCTGGAAAGAATTGATTTCTCTTCCATCACGTCTGCTTATATTCCAGCTTACAGACTAAATCAAGTTACGTCCTTGCTGTAGGTTATGTGCTAATTGGCATGGGTATTTTCCTTTATTTTCATCAGACCTAATTAGAAAAACACGCTAGGTTGCTCAGCTTATCTACTTCTAGAGTAAATAAGAATACTATACAAAAAGCATTGTGGATTGATAATTTAAACTGCTGAACAGTCTCCATGAGATACCTGGTTTATATTGACCAATGGGTCATAAATTTTGATGATGTGTAAGGTTTGAATGACTGCTGAAGAATTTGCTGAACTGACTATTGTTTTATTCTTTTTAGATATGGAGTGCTATCTGTTTAGGTAATTAGACTTTCTAGAATCTTTCATTTTCGAAAATACAAACTTAAGAATCATTTGATGGATACTGTATTCAATAGGTTTTGGTAGGATTTCTTAGTTTTAACCAAGTTTTATTGTCTTGTTTCATGAAGCTTTTGGTGTTTTACAGCTATCTTATTTATATTTTTGAGATAAGTACACAGTAAAAGCTTTGTTAATCCTTCTAAACTTTCACTGTTGTTATAAAGTTATTCATGTAATCTCGCTTTTTATTCACTTCTGTAGGTAACTCTGACGGCTGAACAAAGGGAGCGGGTAGAGAGAAACAAAAGACTTGCTGAAGAACGAAGACTTGCCCGGATGAAAAAGCAGCAAAATTCTGAAGTGGATATCAGCTTTGAGACTCAAGATGACCTAAATCATACCAATAGATCAGGTAGTTTTTTCATTAATTATTTTTTATTGCATGGCCATTATATAAGTTGTTATATGTTAAATGTTCAATTTGTATTCAAGAAAATAATTTGTTAACATTAGTGTGTTGATACAACACAGGTTAATGGGGTTCATTTTTAAGTTTCACTGAGTTATAGTTACTTGGCAATGTACCTCAGCAAAATGTGTTCATACAAAGTACATCTGCTGGCAAATTGTGACAAGTTTGAATTGAATTATAAATTGGCAAACACAATTTCCTGAAATCCAGTTGTGATTATCCTCTTTAGCCCCTTCTATATCTCAAATGGGCTTTTGCAAATCCAAATATATTGCAACAAGAAGAGAAAGATAAGGCATTTATTTAGTTGCTGTAAAGTATCTTTTCAATTTCAAGATGCCCAAACAATTTAGGGTAAGTTATCCAATACAGTGGACCCCGCTAGATCACAGTTTAGCATTCATAGCTTCACTAGTTGCAGGTTTTTCTCTGGACCATATCTCAAAATTTATTGTGGAAAATTCACTAATTCACACTAAGTACTGTATTTTCATATTATTTTTCTGACTTTTTTTTATACAATTCTGTTTTCGTAGACTTTTTCTGATGAAATTTTGACTCTGGTTTCGTACACCAGGAAAAGCTTTTAGGGCATACATAATGTGCCTACTTCAGTGATTAAAGACATGTTTGCAAAGTGGAGTGATGTAAAAAAATGTGGAGCATTATCACCGGATGGTTGTTTTTCATGCATGTTTGGTAAAGTACTCATTGAGTTTGGTAGCTCTCTTGCTAATTAGATTAGCTTTGCGGACTTTTCTTACTGATTTTGACTTAAGATGCCGGAATTCGTTTCATCTAATTTCCGGCTTTGCAGTAAAGGCTACAATATCATGATTACCTCTATTAAGTACGACTCTCACTCTATTTGTTGTCAGTGTAAGGGACAAAATTGTACAATTAATCTCATGTGACGAATGTAAAGACAGGGATAAAGGGAAGTGGAGGACTTTAGTTATCTGGACAAGTTAGAGAAAATAGCCAGAGAAGGGCGGACACAAAGACACCGTAGCTAAAGGATCAGTTAGCCAGAGCTCTCCTTTTATTCCTGCTTGTTCGACACCCGTGGCAAATTTTTCTCCTATTAAGAGCCCTCCTACTTTTCCTGTAACTCCTTTACCTAGTTCCCAACACCACTGCCAGTTTAGAAGCTAGGATGGATCATAAAATTAATTTGTTAGTTGGTACTGTTACCCAAATTGGGACTTCTGTTAAATGTCTTTTGGATAAAATCAGTGTTAGTGGTGCAAGTGCAGTGGAGGAGGTGGCTACTTGTCCCCCAGATGCTCTCGGACTACGGTCCCTGTCAGTCTCCCCTACCCCTGGGAGGAGGCAAACTGGAGATCTATGTGAGGTTGGTGGGATTTGCCCACAGGTCGTTGCCCCCTCAACCGAGCCTGTTCATGGATTCCAGGTCTCGGTGGACAACCATTGGAAAGGTGTCCCACTCGGTGTTCATGCACTCATAGAGTAGTTCTGATTCTTGTGCTAGTAAGACGAGTGTCTCTTGGTCTAAAAAATCTTCTAGGCTGCCGAAAAGGCCAGTATCTTTGGTGGATCATCACTCTCCTCTGCCATGTAAGAGATTTAAGGATCGGGATCACAGTCCTGAACCTTCGTGTAGTTTTTGGGACGTTCCCAAACATGCGTCACCTGTTTTTTTGAGTCGGATCACCAATTTGCAGTGCCCAAACGGACTTCCAAGAATCTCTCATGTGAAACGGAGAGATCCAAAGGTGTTGTGGGATCAGGCAGATCCATTACAGACGGATCTAAGTGTAAAGTGGGATCTTATGGATCCAAACACCTGACGAGTGTCAAGAGGTCTGTAGGCCTCAATTGGTCAGACAATGCTACAGGTGTCATACCTAAGTATGGTGTGGGTGAGGGTTCAGCAGTGCGTTCTTCATCCCAAGTGAGAGAGTAGACTTCTACGGATAGTCGCCATTGGATAGGCGCAAGTAACATGCACCCTCTGCCAGTTCAGGATCCTTCGTTAGATCCTATCTGATGTCAGCTCGACAGTATCCTGGACTTGCTTCAGAATCAGTCAGGTAACAGAGAACTTCGGGATGTACCTAGTTCTCCGCTTTCGGATGAGGAAGAAGTGGAACAAGATCAGCCTTTGTCAGCTTTTGCGTCTCTTTTATGCCTTTTCCTCCATTGCTTCCTGATGTTTTTCTGTCCAGCAACTCCTTCTCTCCATGATCGACTTTTTTGATGAGACAGCCTTCAGAAGCTTCATCCTCACCAAAAATGGTTCTCTCTTCTTCAACCAGGAAAGCTTTGGCAGGCATTAAGAGTTGTCTTTCAGAGAAAAGGGACGCAGGGAAGGTTGTTTTTGCCGCTCCTTCAGTTGTTCAAGAGGAGACACCCCTACTATGATACTGGGAGTGGCTGCCTCCTCCCAAGGCGATTTCTGCGGATTAATTGATTCGTCCAGACGTTCAGCTTTCAGGTCTACAAAGTTTTTGTTCATTGCAGAGCTGGATCACATGATCAACAATGTGTTCAAAATCTTTGAAGTGTTCAGGTTTTTAGACTGGACAATAGGTGCTTTAGCAAAGAAAATTGAGGATTGTGCCTCTCTTCAAGCTAACTTTCAGTGGAATGGTTAAGTGTTCCTGCGCCGATAAAGCGATTTGAGATGGTTCTCAAGAGGTTGCTTCCTTGTTTGCTACCGGAATACTGCAGACGAGAGAGCAAAGGTGTGCTTTTATGACTAAAGGGGTCATACCATCCCAAAGATCAGCTCTACTTTATGCTCCATTGGATCACTGCAGCCTGTTTCCCTGGACCACCATAAAATACATCACAGCAGAACTAAAGAAGAAGTCCACCCAGGAATTTTTGGCAGCCTCATTTAAGTGATCTCAGGAGTCAGGACGCCAACCTTCAGTATGGTTTTAACTTAGGAATGCCACTTCTCTGCCACAGCAGTCTGTTCGGCAAGGTGGAGGCAGAGGCAAGTATCAATAGTGCCCCCATAGACTAATATCCATGCAACTAGACCAACCAAGAAGACAAATAATAAGCCTGCTCCTCGGAGGTAGGGTTCCCGTCCTCCATGCTCAGGTGGGAGCAAGATTAAAATTGGTTCTGAACCAAGTGGGAAGAGAAGGTCAAACCATGTGTCTTGAAAGTTTTGAAAGAGGGGTATACTATCCCATTCAAGGAGAATCCTCCTTTTACTTCCTCTTCAATCACCTTGGAAGCCTACTCTGTAGACTCGGAGAGATTTACGATCCTCTCAGAAGAGATAGACTCCCTTCTCAGAAAGGGAGCAGTGGAGGTAGTTGAAGATGCAACCAGCAAGGGATTTTACGAATGTCTTTTCCTTGTCCCCAAATCATTGGGGGTTGGAGACCCGTCCTAGATGTCAGCGCCTTGAATTTCTTTGTAGAAACTACAAAATTCAAGATTGAAACCACTCATTCAGTCCTGTCAGCTATCTGTCAAGGGGATTGGATGGTAACTATAGATATGCAGGATGCATATTTCCCTATTCCCATCCATCAGGAATAGTTTCCCCTTGACTTTCCCTCTCGTTAGCCTTCGCTAGTTGCCAAGCATCTCTTAAATTGTTTTTATAATACACTAGATTAGTTATGTAGTCCTCTATACCTTCTCTAAGCATTAAATTACATTTTAACACTTTCGCTAAATGCGCTTTCTCATTACATCAGAAACAAGTTAATTTTGAGTTACTAAGTGCCCCTTTATTCTTAAAAACCTTAGACGTATGACCAGGTTTTCCGCATGCATAACAGTAGTAGTCACTTTTACTTGCATTGCTATTACTAGAACTGAAACTTTTACTGGTTTGTACTGTACCAGAGGAAGGATCATTTCGCTTCTTACTGACACTTAAATTATGAGTCAAACTATATTTGTTGGCTAAGCTAGTTGCTCCTGCAAAAGATACTTCTCGCCTATCTTCTATATAAAGCTTAATCTCAGGGGATATGTCATCTTTGAAGTTTTCTAACAATATTAAGTTCTTCAGACCATCAAAATTATCAACTTAAGTGGAATTTAACCAATCAAAAACAGCCTTTGTAACTTCCTACCGTATTCTATGTACGTAATATTCTCGTCCCTTCTCAAACTTCTGAATTTCTTACGGTATGCCTCCGGTGCTAACTTGTATGCACGAAGAACAGTTTTTCACAATATCATAATCATCAAATTCCTCCTTCAACATGCAACTATACACAGTAAGTGCCCTACCATGCAAAACTGACTGTAAATATAGAGTCCACATTTCTTTAGAACCTACTCTTTCCATTAACTTCTTAAAACACATGAAATATTTCCATACATCTTCCTCATTAAACTTTGGTACTAATTTCAACACTGCACTTATACTCAAACCATCAGCTTCATTTTTGTTCTCACCTGTCTGTCTATTAAGAGTACTTTGCTTTAACCGAGCGATTTCCAACTCATGCTTACGTTCTTTCTCTCTTTCTTCCTGTTGCATTATCATCATTTCTCTCTCTTTCTCCTTTCTCATTACTTCTCTCTAAGCTGCTCTTTCATCTCTCTCAAACTTTTCTCTTTCCTTTCAACATACTCACGGATATCATTCCCCTCTAGACCTAGAAGCATACCAGACTCAAACTTTTGTCATCTCACTCATTCTGGTTTTTTCTATATTCTCCCTGTCTCAATCTGTTACGGTGCAGAATATCCTGGCCTAAGGTCGCCAACTGTTATGGACCAAGATCCGCTCAGGTTCTTTATTATAATAAAAAAAGGATTCAACACCAACAATTGAAACTCTGGATACGAATATGGAAAGAAACTCAAACAGAACAGAAGTTTATTTACAAGCTTATTTATATAACAAATTTAAATATGACAATATGTGAAAAGGGGGAAACAGTGCGGTAATGAAATACTTGCTGGCCAGTTTTGCAGCTGTCAAAATCAGTGCTTGAAGCGAGGGCTTCACAAAAGGGGACAGTAGAAACTTCAGACGGCTTCTCAACTTCGTACTGCAGGAAGAAAAGTCTGTCTTGAAACTTGAAGGGCGGGTTACTCCTCAAAACCACTTGTAGGATGTTTCTTCTCTGAAAGGGTTACTCAATGTCGGGATCTCTCTCTCTCTCTCTCCGACTATGTACTTTACTTGGTTCCAGTCCCACTCTGTCGTGCTTCCTCTTCCTCTCTTATCCTTCGTCTCTTCCTTCTTTTATTTCTGATGATCTCGTTCTCTCTACTTCCTGTCATATAGTTATATATATTATATTATATATATATATATAATATATATATATATATATATATATATATATATATATCTCTCTCTCTCTCTCTCGCTCTTATCTATATGAATCTATCTTATCTATACAAGCGGTCCCCGGATTACGACGGGGGTTCTGTTCTTGAGACGCATCGTAAGCCGAAAATCGTCGTAAGCCGGAACATCGTCAAAAATCCTAAGAAAACCTTACTTTTAATGCTTTGGGTGCATTGAAAACACTGTAAACTGCATTCTTATGGCATTTTTCATAAAAAAAACCTTCAAATATTGATTATTTTTCATTTTTGGTGTCTCATTTCATCTCCCAGATGAGCGTTGTAGGCGTCGTAACCCTGGAACATGCGTCATAACCCTATTCATCTATATACAGTAGAGCCCCGGTTCATGACCGTATTAGAACTCGACATAATCGGATTTCACCACTAAATTTCCAATAAACTTTGTATCTGTTTTCAACCAAAAAACCAGTTTCTGACCCCCGACCATATGATGTTTGTAAACAAAACTGTTTCAGCCAGCCGCCGCTAGTTGGCGTCATCCAGTGCTACCAAATGTAGCATAATTTCATGTTTTATTAGCATAATTTGACCCAAGAATTGGAGCTTAGCATAATTTCTTTCACACTTAGGGTTCTAGTACAATTTTAAAATGTATTTTCACTAAAATTTTAAATAAAATGAAGAAAATTCCTCAATTTCATACACAGCTATAGTGAATATATGTATCTTCATAGTGAAATTGCCTCAAAAGCAGCACTAACAAATGAGTTAATTGCTAAGTTTGAACCCAACTAAGGAATGTTAAATTTTGTGAATATAAATAAATACCCACAGTGGCATGACAAACGATCAGTAAAGTGTTAATGTTTTTTCTTCATGAGTAAAGAATTACTTTTTTTTCCTTTTTTAAGTTTTATTTTTTTCAGTAGTTATCAAAATTTTAATTATGTCTGAAGTGATTTTCACACAATTTTCAAGTATTTATTCATTGTGTATGTGATCTATTAAAGAAAAATGGTGTTTCAGTGGCATGATAATGATCAAGTAATAAGTACGTATGTTTTTCTTCTTGAGTAGAGACTGGTTTGTTTGTTTACCTTTTTTTTTAGTTTTAATTTTTCAGTAAATATCAAAATGTTATATATTTGAAGTAATTTTCACACATTTTCAAGTATTTATTAATTGTGTATGTGACCTGTTAAAGAAAAATGGTTCTCATTAGCATGATAATGATGCAGTAATAAGTAAAATTTGTATGTTTTTCTTCACATTTGTATGTGTGATCTTCACACATTTGTCAAATTGTATACTATACTACTCTGTTTTTTTTCATCTGTCCATCCACCTGTGGTGTTTTTGTATGGTAACACTGCGTCCCGGGCTTTAGATAGTTACGCTATGTGTAAGTTTTAGGTAAATAAAAGGATATCTGGGTGTACATTTGCAACTGAAAAGTGTTTAATAATTTACTGTATGCGAATTACACTGTTAATATTCGAAATAGGATATTATTATAATCGTTGAATGTAAGCTGAATGTCACTATCTAAAGCCCGGGACGCAGTGTTACCATACAAAAACACCACAGGCGGATGGACAGATGAAAAAAAGAGTATAGTGATTGCATATCAAATAGTATACTAGTGATTGCGTATGTGATCTATTAAAGGAAAATGGTGTTTTATTTCGAGTTTGCTAACATGTAAAGATCATCAAATTATTAGTTATAATATTGTCTGTTCGTCACTTTGTATCATTTTCCCTAACATATAAATGTTTTAAATTTCCATTACATCATTGTTTTAGCTCAAATGTATTAGAGAAATGCGATAATGATAGATTAATAGCATAATTCTGGCACAAAATTGCACCATATTTGGCATAAATTCTTGCTTGGACTGACTAGCATAATTTAGCAAAATGGTTGGTAACACTGGTGACGCCACTCAGCAGTTTAAATTCCGCAGCTATTGTTTACAAACGTGTCGTGTATCGTACACCTTGCGCGCATTTTGTTTGCTTTTTCGTTGGTATCAACTCTATACGCAGTTACCTTTTGATTTATCATGGGTCCCAACAATACTACTGGCTATCTATGTTCAAACCTTTTGCTATTGTTAATCTCTGAAATAATGGAAAAGTGTTTACATGGCATATCGCGTTTTCCTTCTTCAAAATGTTTCCATCATTTCCAACTCCAAAATAAACCTTAAGTTTCGTCTATCCTCTCCTCTGCATGAAAGTGATGAGCAAAAAAAAGATTTACTCAAGCACCCTTGCTTGATTTTTTTTTCAAGCTTAGACTTATTCTAAAACCATGCTCACACTTGAGGCGCACGTTTCAGTAGCAAATGCAATACGTATTTAAGGGTTAGGTTTGGAGTGAAGGCAATGTTACGTATGTAGGTTACATGTGCGGTTCGGTAGCGAATGCAATCTTTAAGCTTTGTTAAGCTTGCCGGTAAAGAAGAGGTTAGCCATAGCTTAAATCAGAGAAGCCACTATGCCATATTAAGTGCGTAGTAATTAAGAAATTAAGACGAATCTTTTATGTCGTACTGTAATACGTCAATGTTTATGTGTAAGATTTGGTAGTGAAACCAGTTACATACGTAACATGTTCGGTTCGGTTCGGTAGCAACGCAATCTAAGCTTGTTAAGCTTGCTGGTAAAGAAGAGGTTAGCTTTAGCTTAACTCAGAAGCCGCAACGGTATACATTAATTATAGAAATTAAGTAGATTCTTTTATGTCTACTGTAAAAATACGTCATTGTTTACGTGTGAGATTTGGTAGTGAAACCACTGTTACATACGTAACGTGTGCCGTTCGGTAGCGAATGCAATCTTAAGCTTTGTTAAACTTGCTGGTAAAGAGGAGGTTAGCCTTAGCTTAAATCAGAGAAGCCGCTATGGTATAGAATAATTATAGAAATTAAGACGATTCTTTTATGTCTACTGTAAAAAGACGTCAATGTTTACGTATGAGATCTGGTAGTGACACAGTTTACATATGTAACGTGTGCGCGGTAACGAACGCAATCTGTATGCTTGGTTTATAAGCGTCCTCGTAAAAAAGAGGTTAGCTTGATATTAAACTCAAGAGATGCTGGTATGTAATGTTATAGTAATTATAGAAATTAAGAAGATTCTTTTACTTATACGTACGTATATATGTACCATGCAGTACCATAATAATTGTCAAAGTTCAATATGCTTGAAACCAGCCCTGATATTGGACAATTTGCCGTAAAAGACGCACCTTTTTTATAAGGACATTTATGAAACAAAATCGTTAGTATTCTAACATTTACTGAAAGATAATTTTCAAGCGATTTTGTATACAGTATTGCAGTCGACTGTATAAGATTTACCATAAATTAATATCGAATGTAAACGTTTCTAGGCTTATAGCGACGATATGGTTTGTTTACTACCATAGTCCCGCTATAAACCACCAGGGCTGCGCTATGGTTTGTTTACATCCTTAAATGCCGACTTACTGTAGGCAAATTTTCGTAGGTTTTGATAAATATAAATTGGGTTTAATTTTAATAGTTTAGTTATTAATAATAATAATTAGACTTGCTTTTCAATGTTTTATTATGTTAGCAACACGTTTTATGCCCACCCACTACACTACGTTCTACTTACTATTTACCTAGGTAGCTTATGGCGCTTGGTCAACAATCGGTTGCATGCAGGCCAGTTTTCTTTTATACTGTATATTATACATTTAAAATTATAAATATACGTTTAACATGATATTTATTTAACTTTTAACTTATTTAGTTGTAATTTACAAGTAATGTATTGTATAAAAAGGCAAGGTTAGGGTAATAACTGATGGTCAAGAACGGATTAATCCATTTTCGGTTATTTCTTATGGGAAAACTAGATTCAGTTCTCAAAATAATCTAATTTCGACGCTCCTTCTGGAACGAATTAGCGTCGAGAACCGAGGCTCTACTGTATATCTATATCTATCTATATATATACTATTTATCTATATATCTATATATCTATATATCTATCTATTTATATATATATATCTATCTCTCTATTTCTATATCTATATAGATATATCTAGATATATCTCTTTATATCTAGATATCTAGATATATCTAGATATCTATATCTAGATATCTATATCTAGATATCTATCTATGTATATATACAGGTAGTCCCCAGGTTACGACGGTCTCGGCTTATGACATTCCGAGGTTATGACGCTTTTGAATTATATTCATCAGAAATTATTTCCAGGGTTACAACGCATGTTCCAGAGTTACGACGCCTACAAACGCTGATCTGGCAGATGAAATATGACACCAAAAAGGCAAAATAATCAATATTTAAAGGTTTTTTTGATGATAAATGCAATAAGAATGCAATTTACATAGTTTTGAATGCACCTAAAGCATTAAAAGTAAGGTTTTCTTAGGATTTTTGACAATGTTCTGGCTTACGACGATTTTCGGCTTACGCTGTAAAGGGTGGAGCTAAACCAGAGAACGTCACCGTCCCTCGACAGGAACTTTTTAGAAGGCTTGTGACGAAATGTTACATCATAATACACGGCATTCCTAACGATGGCCGCGTGCTGGAGTTCCACAACACACCTGAGTATTCTCGAACAATCACGAGAACAGACGCCTCAAACATGTGCGGGAATGCCTCCTTGCTGCAGACCTATTGGAAAAGATACATTTTCTTTTCCTTTAGTATGTTTTTTTTTTCTAAAGAGCAATTACCATGACAACATCATAATGTAGTGTACTACTGTAGTAAGCATAGTAGTTTACCAAAAAATTAATTAAAAATTAAGAATTCCTTGCCTGATGGACATTGAGAGGGTATAAATCCTGACCTGGTGAGTTTGGATTCGAAGAAGGGATCACTGTGTCTGATGATTCAGTTGGAGATGGTGAGGTGGGCTGGGAGGAGGAGCCAACTTCTGGATCTGGAATTTGTACGTAATGATACAAACTGTACAGTACGCACCTACTACTGTATGTTACTATGTATATGTATGTATGTATGTACGTATGTACATTTAGAAAATTTATAAAAACCACTTGAACAAAAATATGTACTACGAACGTGAAGAATTCCATACTAATACATACATATGTAATATAGTACGTACAGTAGTAGTACGTACAGTACATACTACGCACTACTATGTACTACATACTACTGTACTGTACCTTCAGAATCTTTTTCGAATCCTTCAATGGATTCATCAAAGGAATCAAACATGCTGCTCAAACCTGGAATGACAGTAAAAAAAAAAAAGGTTATGAAACACTAGTATGTATATACTACGTATAGGCGTACATACAGAAATACGTACTATACCTCTTTACTAGTATGTACACTAGTATATAGTACATATATACGTACTAGTACAGTATGTAGTATGTATGTATACAGTAAAACAATTTATGTATTACAATAAAACAAATGAAAAAAATTCCTTACCAGATACAGCTGGAGAGGCTGGTGGGTGTTCTACAGATGGAGGTTCAGCAGGAGGAAAACTTGGAAGGCAGTGGCTAAATCCTGGAATAATGATGAAAAAGATTAGATTATGCAACAGACTGTAGTATGTATTGTACACATTATGTGTACATAAATATACATACGAATACGAATTAGTACAAAACTTCCTTACCAGATACAGCTGGAGAGTCATCTACTACTGGTGGGTTCGCAGGCTCAGGAGAGACTGCTCGGTCTTCTACTGATGGAGGGTCATCAGGATCAGGACTTGGAAGGCAGTGGCTCAATCCTGGAATAGTAGCAATGAAAAAAAATGAGGTTATGTAACAGTACATTAATTTTAGTATGTATGCACAGTACAGTACATACCTATTACTTAGTATGTATGCACAGTACAGTACATACCTATTACTGTAGTATATACTATACATATTACATATACTTTACAGTATATATACTATGTAGTAGTACACATGTATGCAAAATTTAGTACAAAGGTATGTACATTATGCAGTAAAATAGATAAAAAGATTATGTAATATTAATTCCTTACCAGTAGAGGGTGGAGATAACTGTTACGTCAGGTTTGGTACTATCGGACATTCTTTCTGCAATAGAAAAAAATGATTGGGTTATACATATGTATATGTATGTATAATAATGTACTATGTACATTACGTATACAGCACAATGTACATAGTACTATGTACAGTAGTACACATGTATGTATACTGTATGTACTATGTATACTAACCATTTATATTAAAGTTTTACTGTAATACTACTGTAGTATAAAATTTATTATAATTTATAAAACATTTTATATATGTACAGTATATAGTATGTAAAGTATGTACTACATAATATACAGTGGTAAAAAAAAAAGGGGGGGGGAAGAATTCCTTATTATGTACCTAGGTTAAGAGTGGTAGGAGGTGCTGTAGACTTTCTCTTGAAGCCAAAAACCTCAAGTTTAGCTTGGATGGTTGTTTTCTGTTGGTTCTCCTTTACAGTCTCCTTGTAAAAGGTAAGCACATCTTGAACTGTTCTTTGAAACTGTGTGAACCTTTTGACATTAAGGTCCTGTCCCTCAATCATTGCCAGTCCTTGCTCAAAGCAAGCCAAAGCTTGTGTCAAGCACGCAGCATTTAATAACCTGGGCTGTGGGGTTGGTTCCTCTTCCTCGATCATTTGCTTCTACAGCTCCAAAAGGTCCTCTGCTGGCAACTCCTCTCCATGGAATTCTAGCAGCTCTGTGACATCCTCAGCTTCCACTTCCAAATTGAGATCCTTACCATACTGAAGAATGGTTCTTCTCACAGCATCAACAGTGTCGCCCTTCTCAAAGCCTGTCAAGTCCATCACAAAATCTGGACACAGGACCCATTCAAAGTGGCTTTCGTGACCTCATTCCATGCAGCCTCAATGTTCTTCATAGCATCCAAAATACTGTAGGACTTCCAGACTTGCTTGACGTCCAACTTGCCAGTGCTACTTTTGGTGACACTGAGGACATGGCGAAATGTCCTCCTGGTGTAGTTAGCCTTGAAAGTAGCAATGACTCCCTGATCCATCAGTCGCAAAAGCGATGTGGTATTGGGTGGCAGGTAGTATCTGCAATTTAGGATGAATCTCACCCAAATTAGCAGGGGTGACCAGGGGCATTGTCCAACACCAGGAAGACTTTAAATTCCTTACCCTTCCTCTGCAAATAATTCTTGAATTCTGGCACAAAGTGATCGTGAAATCACTCCTCAAAAATACTCGAGTCACCCACGCTTTCTTATTTGCTTCCAAATAACGGGAAGTTGAGGCTTGAAAACTCCCTTAGGTGCCCTTGGATTTTCAGCCAAGTATACCAACAAGGGCTTCAGCTGGAAATCACCACTGGCATTGCTCCTAAGTAAAGTCAGACTCTCCTTACTGACATTATGGTCTGGTGCCGTCTTCTCCTTGGCTATGTAGTAGGTACGACTTGGCATACGCTTCCAAAACAAGCCTGTCTCATCTACATTGAAAACTTGGTCTGCTGTATTATAGCCTCCGTCCTGGATAGCTTCGGCAAGAACACTAGGAAATTCTTTGGCTGCCTCCTCATCTGCACTAGCAGCCTCACCCTGCAACTTAAGGTTTTTCAAATTTGCCCAACACTTTGAAACGATCAAACCAGCCTCTGCTAGCTAAAAATGGTTCAGCTGTGCTACTTTCGCCTCTCTTATCCACAACAACTTGATAGAGTTTCTTGACCTCTTGAAGCATAGCAAGGCTCACCAGAATATTCCGGTGGTTAAGGTCTGCAAGCTAAACCAACAGTAAATTCATTTCTACAAAATTGGGGTTATGCTGTTTCCCAATTCTAGCCATGCCCCCTTGCGTAGTAGTAATGGCAGCCTTCATCGACAAACCAGTTTTCATGTGCTCTATAACATGTTCTTTATCCTTCACTATAGACTGAACAGTAGTTCTGTTCAGTTGAAGGGCATGGCCAATCTTGGTATTCGTCTCACTTGAAAGAAGAGCATTAGGTTAATCAAGGCTGGGAATTTGTTATAAAAAATTAGGATACTACATGCTGTCTCCCTTAGTCTGCATGCAGTACAATAGTATGTACAGTACAAAGTACATACGTATACGTACTGTTACTACATTCAAAAGACCCTGACATAATAGTACATACATAAGTATAAAATCTTTAACGGTAAAATATCACCCATGACACATGTACATTGCTAAATATCCATTACATAGTACGTATTACGTAAGTAAAACTCCCTTATGGTATGTACTCAGTAGTATTTAACCCTTTAACGCCGATTGGACGTATTAAACGTCGATATAAATTGTCTGTCGGGTGCCGATTGGACGTATTAAACGTCGATAAAAAAAGTTTGTTTAAAAATTCGCGGAAAAATACCTATAGGCCTACCAGGCGAAAACTTTTGAATTACGCACCTTGGGGGGATGCTGGGAGCTCACGGATCAAGGCGTTGTTTTGTTTACAATCGTTACGCAGGTGCACAAGTGCGAATTTCATTCTTATCGCAATAAAAAGTATCAGTGACATCTCAGAAATTATTTCGTCACTTTGACATAATTTTTGCACCATTTTAAATAAGCCGTTACATGGAGTATTATATATGAAAATGTGCGCAATTTCATGTAGAATACAACCAAAAAATACTCATGATTGTAGCTTTCATCAGTTTTGAAATATTTTCGTATAAATAACGATAAGTGCCGATATTTCAACCTTCGGTCAACTTTGACTCTACCGAAATGGTCGAAAAACGCAATTGTAAGCTAAAACTCTTATATTCTAGTAAGACTTAATCATTTACCTTAATTTTGCAATAAATTGGAAGTCTCTAGCACAATATTTCGATTTATGGTGAATTTATGAAAAAAAACTTTTTCCTTACATTCGCACGGTAACTCTTCCGAAAAAATCATAAATTTTTTGGTGCGATTGTCGTAATGTTTGCACCATTTTAAATTAGCCGTTACATAAAGTTTTATATATGGAAATGTGCGCAATTTCATGCACAATACAACTAAAAACAACCCATGGTTGTAGCTTTTATCAGTTTTGAAATATATTCATATAAATAACGATAAGTGCAAAAATTTCAACCTTTGGTCAACTTTGACTACTGAAATGGTCGTAAAACACAATTGTAAGCTAAAACTTGTATATTCTAGTAATATTCAATAATTAACCTTCATTTTGCAACAAATTGGAAGTCTCTAGCACAATATTTTGATTTATGGTGAATTTATGGAAAAAAAAAAACATTTTCCTTATGTCCGTGCAGTAACTCTTCCAAAAAAAATCAGAAATTTTTTTGTCCGATTGTCGTAATTTTGCACCATTTTAAATTAGCCGTTACATAAAGTTTTATATATGAAAATGAGCGCAATTTCATGTAGAATACAACTAAAAATAATGAAAGGTTGTAGCTTTTCTCATTTTTAAAATATTTGCATATAAATCACGATAAATAGAAAAAAACCACGTTCGGTCAACTTTGACTCTACCGAAGTGGTCGAAAAACGCAATTGTAAGCTAAAACTCTTACAGTCTAGTAATATTCAGTCATTTATCTTCATTTTGAAACAAATTCAAAGTCTCTAGCACAATATTTAGATTTATGGTGAATTTAAAAAAAAAAAAAAAAAATTTTCCTTCCCTCCGTGTGCGGATTCTCCACCGCAAATCTTCAAAATGTGTACGTCGCATTCTCGTAATATTTGCTCCGTTTCATATTAGGCGTTTTATAGAGTTTTATATATGAAAATGTGCGCAATTTCATGTAGAATACAACAACAAAAATAATGGAAGGTTGTAGCTTTTCTCATTTTCGAAATATTTGCATATAAAAAAAATATATTAAAAAAAATCGACTTTCGGTCAACTTTAACTCGTCCGAAATGGTCAAAAACTGCAATTGTAAGCTAAAACTCTTACAGTATAGTAATATTCAATCATTTACCTACATTTTGAAACAAATTGGAAGTCTTTAGAACAATATTCAGATTTATGGTGAATTTAAAAAAAAAAAAAAAATTTTTATGTCCGTGCATTACAAATTCATGCATCATTTTGTGATAATATTTTCTCTGTGTTGCTTTGATCGTTTTACAATGTGTCATATACCAAAATGGTCACAATTTAGTGTACAATACAGCAAAAAAAATTAACTCTTTAGCTTTAACCGTCTTGCTCACAGCACGATTTGAATACAATTATATATGAAATTTTGTTTTCGCGCTACCATATATATCGCATTATTTATTTATGATAATGATATTTTTTTCATTTCTGATGGTTGCATACTAAACTTCAGGCAATGAAAAAAACAAAAAGGAGCCAAAAATGAACTCTAAATCTTGAAAACTAAGCGTGCTGTGAATTTTGAAAAAAATATTTTTTCCGCTCTGGTGCTCACTCCGAGACCCCTTCGGCATACGGGAGACGATTTTTATTATACCACTTCGGCGTTAAAGGGTTAATTGGTCAAACAAAAGAAAAACTAAAAAAACTTTCAAAAGATTGTAGTTTCATTAGAAAATTACTGTAACTGCCGATTGAAATAAAATATGTATATCAAGCATGTGAAGACTCTAGTACAGCTGTATGTACTGTGTACTACATATGTACTATGTACGTACGTAGTACCGTAAATGCATTTTTCTGTTTGTTTCTTGCACATTTTCATTCAGTATTTATTTGGTTAAACCAAAAGAAAAGGAAGCTTAAAAGAACCTGAAGTTTTACTGACAAAACACACTATTATTAACCCTTAAACCCCTAAGGAGTATAATAAAAATCGTCTCCCATATGCCTAGGGGTTCTCGGAGTGAGCGCTGAAGCGGAAAAAATTGCCTGAAGTTTAGTGTGCAATCATCAGAAATTAAAAAAATATCATTATCATATATAAATAATGCAATATATGATAGCGCAAAAACAAAATTTCATATATAATTGTATTCTCGCTGTGAGCAAAACGGTTAAAGCTAACGAGTTAATTTTGTTTTCGTTGTATTGTACACTAAATTTCAATCATTTTGGTATATAACACATTGTAAAACGATCAAAGCAACACAGAGAAAATATTATCACAAAATGATGCATGAATTCGTAACGCGCGGATGTAAAAAAATGTTTTTTTCAAAAATTCACTATAAATTAAATATTTTTCTAGAGACTTCCAATTTGTTTCAAAAATGAATATAAATGATTGAATATTACTATACTGTAAGAGTTTTAGCATTACAATTGCGTTTTTCGACCATTTCGGTAGAGTCAAAGTTGACAGAATGTGGTTTTTTCTCTATTTATCGTGATTTATATGCAAATATTTCAAAAATGAGAAAGCTACAACCTTCAATTATTTTTTGTTATTTTACTGAATTGCACACATTTTCATATACAAAACTCTATGAAACGCCCTAATATGAAACTGAGCAAATATTCTGAGAATGTGACGTACGCATTTAGGAGATTTGCGGCGGAGAATCCGCGCGTATATGGAAGGAGTTTTTTTTTTTTAAAGTTCACCATAAATCTAAATATTGTGCTAGAGACTTCGAATTTGTTTCAAAGGGAAGATAAATGACTGAATATTACTAGACTGTAAGAGTTTTAGCTTACAATTGCGTTTTTTGACCATTTCGGTAGAGTCAAAGTTGACCGAATGTGTTTTTTCTCTATTTATCGTGATTTATTTGCAAATATTTTGAAAATGAGAAAAGCTACAACCATCAATTATTTTTTGTTGTATTCCACATGAAATTGCACACATTTTCATATATAAAACTTTATGTAACAGCTAATTTAAAATGGTGCAAACATTACGACAATCGCATGTATGATTTTTTCGGAAGAGTTACCGCGCGGACGTAAAATGTTTTTTTTTTTTCATAAATTCAACATAAATCAAAATATTGCGCTAGTGACTTCCAATTTGTTGCAAAATGAAGGTAAATGATTGAATATTACTAGAATATAAGAGTTTTAGCTTACAATTGCATTTTTCGACCATTTCGGTAGAGTCAAAGTTGACCAAAGGTTGAAATTTTTGCACTTATTGTTATTTATATGAATATATTTCAAAACTGATAAAAGCTACAACCATGGGTTGTTTTTAGTTGTATAGTGCATGAAATTGCGCACATTTCCATATATAAAACTTTATGTAACGGCTTATTTAAAATGCTGCAAACATTACGACAATCGCACGAAAGAATTTATGATTTTTTCGGAAGAGTTACCACGCGGACGTAAGGAAAAAGTTTTTTTCATAAATTCACCATAAATCGAAATATTGTGCTAGAGACTTCCAATTTGTTGAAAATGATGGTAAATGATTGAATATTACTAAAATATAAGAGTTTTAGCTTACAATTGCGTTTTTCGACCATTTCGGTAGTCAAAGTTGACCGAAGGTTGAAATTTTGGCACATATCGTTATTTATATGAAAATATTTCAAAACTGATCAAAGCTACAATCATGAGTATTCTTTTGTATTCTACATGAAAATGCGCACATTTTCATATATAATACTCCATGTAACGGCTAATTAAAAATGGTGCAAAAATTATGTCAAAGTGACGAAATAACTTCAGAGATGTTTCACTGATACTTTTTAGTGATAAGAAAGAAATTCACGCTTGCATGCCTGCGTAACGATAGTAAACAAAACATCAGCTTGTTTAGTGCTGAAAATAGGCGATTTTCGGTGCCATAGAGTGCCGAATTCCGGTTATCGGTGCTGTACATACCTAACAGAGTTTTTGGCAATTTTCACTCATCATCAGGCCATCGGAACGGAACCCTGACCGATAACCATGGATTGCCTGTACTAGAGAGTATGATAAAATAATGATATTTTGGGAAAAATAGTGTTGGCCAAACATAACTCATGTATTATAACTCATTGTATTTATATGTGGTACAGGATATTTTTTAATGTATTTTAAGGTGATTAGAAGTGAGTGGTAATTATGCCAATTCTAATTTTCACACATCTGGAACTCTTCATGTCTTAGTGCTAAAAATAAAAAACAGCACCAAAAAGTGGCAATTTTCAGTGTAGAGATGCACCAATTTGTGGTTATTGGAACTGATAATCGGGTATTGGTGCAGATACATAACCAGCAGGAGCGCCAAAATCTGGTTATTGGCGCTTATGAGCCTCTAAAATTGCCAGTTTTCGGTTATTGGCAATTTTTGCTTGTCAAGCTGTCAGCACGGGCCCCTGTCGATAACCAGGGACTGCCTGCAGTATAAGTTTCTTGCTGTTTGTATGTTGTGCTCTATATGTATTTAAATGGAAACAAATTGTAAATATATTTAATTATTTATTTTAGAGAAATACCTGTAATGACTAAGGAAATTAAATGTCTTTTGACTGCCGGTGTGAAAAAATTCACATTTAGTTGACAGCCACTGTATGTTTCTTTCTACCCTCAGATGGTGCAGGAGCTAGGACAGACCAAGTTGAAGATTTATATACTACAATGGAAACTGAAAACTCTGTAGATAAACTTAGTGAACAACATGGTCAGGTTTATGGTACGCTACAAGGTGCCAAGCTACATGGAACTCCAGTGACTGGAGAAGGTACAGGATCTGGGGACCCTTCCTTTCATGGCATTCTTGAAACATCAAAGGATCAGCAGATTGATGGAGACACTTTATTAACCACGTGTAAGGTTGATAGTGCGTCAGAAAATGACCATGGTAACAACCTTAAGATTTTTACACAAGAGAAAGAGGATAATTCAGAAGAGACAGGGCAAGAACATGTTTTTGATGAAAATTGCAGAATTGAAAAACAAAATTGCAGTGTTAGTGAATCAAAGGCACATGAAAAGGAAAATTTATGTACTGAAGATGATATGTTAGATATGCTTGATAATGACCTGTAATGATTGGTACTTCATTAGTAGCTGTTTGTTACTTTTAGAATAAAATATGTACATTTACTTGGCAACTCAAGTCTAATTTTTTTACAGCAAATACCTGTTTTAGTTGTATACAAGGAAATTGGATAGTGCAAAGAATGGATGGATGGATGATATGTATTTAGGGCAAAAGCCCAGGCACTGAGGCCATGAGGGCCATTAGTGCCATATTGAAGTTAATAAATTATATGAAGGTAAATGAATTAGTTAAGGAAATTATTAATAAATACAATGAAGTGATATGACCAATAAATAAAATAAAGATATGAATTTTGATGAATGATGCGATATATGAAAGAAAAAATTAAAAATCTGTATGATGTAAATATACAGTCAACTCCAGTACTTGTGGAGTCATCTAAATGTGGATTTTTTCTGTTGACTTTATCTATAAATTGTTCAGCAAATCGCAGCCTTTTCCATCTATAAATATTCATTAATTAGCATATTTTGATGTTATTTTCATGACTAAATACATTTTTGTGATACAAAAATGATTTAGTCATTTTCAAACAATATTGATTAATAGTGTACAGGCAGTCCCGGTTATCGGTGGGGGTTCCTTTCTTGGCTGGATGTTGAAAAGCGAAAACCGCCATTAAAACCCTGGACAGGTATTGCTATTTTGGTGCCACTTTATAAAGGTTTGTGGGGTCAAGCTCGATCCAAGCGCCCAGAAAAATTTGTGAAAATTAAAAAAACTGTAGCTATGCTATACATTTTAATTTCTAAAATCAATTTCACCATTGCTGAACACTCCTGAGAAGTTAAATCATACCCATCTACAAATAAATATTTATTACAATTATATAAGTATATACAAAAATAATTTTAAAAAAATATTTACAAAAAATAAAAACAAGCTATATACATACACAAATTGAGGGAATCCTTCATAAAACTACTATTTACAATGTGTGATTTCCAGAAAAGGTGTTGGACCCATAGAGGTCAAAATCTGAAATGAGAAAAAAAGGGTGAGCTGTTTTGGCCAAAAGAAAAGAAAAAAAAAAAGATTTCACATTTTTTTTGGTACCTAAATGAAATAGGAAGTGGCTAATTTTTTCAATAGAATAAACTCATATTATCCTAGAACAGAATTATGTAAAAAGATCTGCACTAAGATGTAATTTACTGTTATATAAGAAATGTTATTTCTCTCTCTCTCTCTCTCTCTCTCTCTCTCTCTCTCTCTCTCTCTCTCTCTCTCTCTCTCTCTGTCAAACAATAATTTAAAAAATATTTACAAAAAATACAAAATATGCTATATACACACAAAAGTTGAGGGAATCCTTCCTAAAACTACTATTTATAATATGTGACTGCCAGAAAAGGTGTCGGATCCATAGAGGTCAAAATAAAAAAAAGAAAAAAAGAAAAAAAAGAAAAAAAAGTTTTTTTTTTTTTTACCCCAAAAATTGTCAAAATTTCACGAATTATTTTGGTACCTAAATGAAATAGGAAAAGGCTAATTTTTTATAGAGTAAACTCATATTATCCTAGAATGGAATTACGTAAAAAGATCTGCACTAAGATGTAATTTACTCTCATATCAGAAATGTTATTCTCTGTCTCTCTCTGTGTCTCTCTTTGTCTCTTTCTCTCTCTGTCTCTCTCTCTCTCTCTTTCTCTCTACAGTGTGTCATGATTTATGGACATAAGCTCATGTAATCTGTCACCAGAAAAGGCAGAGACCCACTACGTCGCACCCCTCTCTTCCCCTCTTGTGTTGTCATCATTTCAAGGTCATCACCCTCGTGTCCAACTCTGTTACACAAACTTGGGTTCTTTCCATATAGAGTTGTCAGCAACCTCTGAATTATCATCAAAATCTCTTTATAATTCCATTAGAAGTAAGTTGATGACATCCATCCCCAGAGAATACTGCCTGCTGGCCATTGTTGATGAAAAATGCAAAAAAAACCAATGGCATGCATAATGTACACACACCACGTACCTACAGTCTCCAACAATATTAAACTATCCCAGAGTCAACAGTGTTAGACAGGAAATCACTACTTGATAACTTTGCCTTTGTATCCCACACATGTTCAAAACAAACCACTACTCAGAAAAGGGGAAAGGACAAAGGCAAGGCAAATGCAACTTTTGACATAGATTGTAGTGTGTGTTCTGCTATCCTCTTTCAGATCGATCACACCCAGATTCGAGATAGACAATGATTTATGTGAAAAAAAACATGTTTTTTGAAACCCCTCGGGTCGTGTTCGACCCAGCTAACCTATCCAGGGTTAACTGAAACTTGATGGTTTATGGCATCGAGTTTCAGTTAATGGCGCCGATAACAGGCTAATGGTGCCTCTCTTAGGAATGTTATGGCACCATAACTCTATTATCGGCACCTTATTGCGCCAATAACTGAAACTCATCCCGTTATGGCGCCATAAATCACCGAGTTCACTGATAACTGGAGGACTACCTGTAGTAATAAATGATAATACTCTCTCTCTTACTGATATATGTTTTTTACGTGATAAGTAAATGATTTACTAATTTTCAAATATTAATGCAAACAGTAATAATACCAAATCATTAAAGAAAATAGTATGGTGAATTAGTAAGATTTTACTTTATAAATTAATATATTAGGTAAAAATAAAGGAAACCCCAATCTTCTTCCTGTGAGTCACACATCACCTGACAGACAAGTGACAAACACACACATCATAATTAGTTGTGCAGTTTGATCATGCTGCTTCCATATTTCCATTCATGCCCAAAAGCCATGTTTCAAGAGGGGTTGAACAACCACTGTGTGCTGAGTGTCAGCATTTCAAATGTGAATGAACTTTGCACTGTCACTGGTGGAAAGAATGTAATGCCATCATGTAAACTGTTTGAAATATTCATTTGCCAATTTTCTGAACTGGGATTCTTGCAAATAAAAAGCTACACATTCACATACTAGCAATTAACCCGGAGGGGTTTCGGAGTGAGCACGGAAGCGGAAAAAATATTTTTATCAAAACACAGCGCGCTTAGTTTTCAAGATTAAGAGTTCATTTTTGGTCCTTTTTTTTCATTGCCTGAAGTTTAGTATGCAACCATCAGAAATGAAAAAAATTATCATTATCATATATAAATAATGCGATATATGATAGTGCAAAAACGAAATTTCATATATAATTGTATTCAAATCGTGCTGTGCGCAAAACGGTTAAAGGTAACAAGTTACCTTTTTTCTTTGTAATGTACACTAAATTGCGATCATTTTGGTATATAACACATTGTAAAACGATAAAAGCAACACAGAGAAAATATTATCACAAAATAATGCATGAATTCGTAACGCGCGGACGTAAACAAATATTTTTTTCCAAAATTCACCATAAATCTAAATATTGTCCTAGAGACTTCCAATTTCTTTCAAAATGAAGACAAATGATTGAATATTACTATACTGTAAGAGTATTAGCTTACAATTGCAGTTTTCGACCATATCTGACGAGTTAAAGTTGACCGAATGTCGAATTTTTTTATATATATTATTTATATGCAATTATTTCGGAAATAAGAAAAGCTACAACCTTCAAATATTTTTCGTTTTATTCTACATGAAATTGCGCACATTTTCATATATAAAACTCTATGAAATGCCTAATATGAAACGGAGCAAATATTCCGAGAATGGGACGTACGTATTTCGGAGATTTGTGGCGGAGAATCCGCGCGTGGAGGGAAGGAAAGATTTTTTTTTTAAATTCACCATAAATCTAAATATTTTGCTAGAGACTTCGAATTTGTTTCAAGATGAAGATACATGACTGAATATTACTAGACTGTAAGAGTTTTAGCTTACAATTGCGTTTTTCGACCATTTCGGTAGAGTCAAAGTTGACCGAACGTGGTTTTTTTTTTTCTATTTATCATGATTTGTATATGCAAATATTTCAAAAATGAGAAAAGCTACAACCTTCAATTATTTTTTGTTGTATTCTACATGAAATTGCGCACATTTTCATATATAAAACTTTATGTAACGGCTAATTTAAAATGGTGCAAACATTACCACAATCGCACGTATGATTTTTTCGGAAGAGTTACCGCCCGGACGTAAAGAAAATGTTATTTTTTTCATAAATTTACCATAAATCGAAATATTGTGCTAGAGACTTCCAATTTGTTGCAAAATGAAGGTAAATGCTTGAATATTACTAGAATATAAGCGTTTTAGCTTACAATTGCGTTTTTCGACCATTTCGGTAGAGTCAAAGTTGACCGAAGGTTGAAATTTTGGCAATTATCGTTATTTATATGAAAATATCTCAAAACTGATTAAAGCTACAACCATGGGTTGTTTTTAGTTGTATTGTGCATGAAATTGCGCACATTTCCATATATAAAACTTTATATAAAGGCTAATTTTAAAATGGTGCAAACATTACCACAATCGCATGTATGATTTTTTTCGGA
>NC_061110.1:50050556-50053056 GCF_015104395.2 Macrobrachium nipponense | reverse complement strand
GCGCAGAAATCAGAGTTGATTTTCTCCCCTTTACCAAATCAGCTTTTTCCTTCAGATTTGGTTAAAGACATCTCGTTATCATTAACACAGAAGGTGACTCAGGACCTGCTGACTTCTGTAAGGAAATTTTTGCCACCAAAAGGGGTTAAGAAGACTCCGAAGGAGTCAAGGCTACCTCAACAGCCGTTTCGAGGCAAAACATTTTCTCGCTCCTCCTTTAGAGGTAAAAGGGCTCTTCCCAAGAGAGGGTCGAAGCCAGCTAACAAGCAGTGATGTGCAAGTCCTCCAGTCATCAGTTGGTGCCAGACTCCAGGATTTTTGGGAAGTTTGGCACAACAAGGGAGCGGACCCTTGGGTCGTCATGATAGCCAGGGAAGGTTACAAGATCCCCTTCCTAAAGAAGCCTCCTCTTTCTTCATCACCGAGACACCTTGGGTCCCATTACCACGATCCAGAGAAAGAAGAGGACCTGCAGGAGCAAATCCGCTCCATGATCAGGAAAGGAGCAATAGAACCTGTTCTGGACCACTCATCTCCAGGATTCTACAACAGGCTTTTCTTGGTAGCGAAAGCCTCGGGTGTATGGAGGCCAGTGCTGGATGTAAGTCACCTAAATTTGTTTGTGGAATAGACAAAATTCACTATGGAAACGAACGAATCAGTACTAGCAGCGGTACGTCCAGGGGACTGGATGGTTACCCTGGACCTTCAAGACGCATATTTCCACATCCCCATTCATCCAGGATCCAGAAAGTATTTAAGGTTTATGAGCCAGAACAGGGTATTTCAGTTCAAAGCTCTTTGCTTAGGACTTTGCACAGCTCCGCAGGTGTTCACGAGAGTGATGACGAACGTGGCGAATTGGCTACATCTTCTAGGGATCAGGGTATCGCTATACCTAGACGACTGGCTTGTAAGATCCCAATCAAGACGACAGTGTCTGGAGGATTTAGAAGCAACGTTGAAATTAACAAACGAATTGGGTCTGATGGTGAACTTAGAAAAGTTGAATCTGATCCCCAAACAGGAGATAATCTATTTGGGGATTCTGATTTCCTCAGTGACTTTTCGGGCTTTTCCGTCACCAGACAGGCAAGTTCAGTGCCTTCAGAAAGTGCAAGCCTTTCTAGAGAAAGACCAATGCTCGGCGCAAGAGTGGATGAGCTTGTTGGGGACTCTCTCATCGCTGGAGCGGTTCGTTTCTCTAGGAAAACTTCGCATGAGACCTTTACAAATCTTCCTGAACGAAGTATGGCCAAGAAAATCGCAACCGGATTCCTTCCTGTTTCTTCCTGTTTCGGATTCCTTACAAGATCAAGAAGGAATTACAATGGTGGCTAACTCCGGGAAAGTTAGCGGAGGGGACGTCGCTCCAGCTAAGGAACCCAGACCTTGTATTGTTTTCATACGCTTCGGACGCAGGCTGGGGAGCGACTCTAGGCCCTCAAGAAGTGTCAGGTCGTTGGAGCAAGGAGGAAGTGGCTTGGCATATAAACAGGAAGGAACTGATGGCGATTTTCTTGGCTTTGAAAGTGTTCAAGGCGTTGATCCGCGACAAGGTGGTGCAGGTGAACACGAACAATACCACAACTCTGGCATACATTCGCAAGCAAGGAGGAACTCACACAGTTTCGCTGTGCAAGTTAGCGGAAGAAGTCCTCCTGTGGGCAGAGAAGGAGAACGTCACCCTGCTCACCAGGTTCATTCAAGGGGAGAAGAATGTGAGAGCGGACCTGTTGAGCAGGGAAGGTCAACTGCTGTCTACAGAGTGGACCCTCCATCTAGAAGTATGCCAGAGTCTGTGGAATTTATGGGGTCGTCCAGTGGTGGACTTATTTGCGACCGCAACTACGAAGAGGCTATCGACATACTGCTCTCCAGTCCCAGACCGTCAAGCAGTCGCAGTGGATGCCTTCCTTCTAGACTGGACAGGCCTAGATGTGTACGCCTTTCCTCCGTTCAAAATTCTAGGAAAGGTTATGTAGAAATTCAGGGAGAGTCAAGGAACGAGACTGACTCTCATAGCCCCCTACTGGCCGGCCCAAGATTGGTTCACAGAGGTACTGGAATGGACAGTCGACACAACAAGAACACTTCCAACAAGAGTAGATCTACTCAGACAGCCTCATTTCAACAGGTATCACAAGAACACCCTCGCTCTGGGTCTGACTGCGTTCAGACTATCGAAAGACTTGTCAGAGCGAGAGGGTTTTCTAAGGAAGCGGCCAATGCTGTGGCCAGAGCAAGAAGATCCTCGACAATCAAGGTGTACCAGGTGAAGTGGGAGTCCTTTCGTAAGTGGTGTAAGAGTCAAAAGGTTTCTTCTTCCAGTACCTCTGTGACCCAAATTGCAGGCTTCCTTCTGTATTTGAAGGAGGAAGCAGGATTATGTACGCAGACAATCAAAGGTTACAGGAGTATGTTAGCCTCTGTTTTCAGGCACAGAGGATGAGATATTGCTAACAATTTGGATCAGAGATCTCATAAGGTCCTTTGAAAC
>NC_061110.1:49988056-50045556 GCF_015104395.2 Macrobrachium nipponense | reverse complement strand
TCCTCCTGAAATTCTCATCCCAGCAAGTACACAATAGTATTACAAAATATTGGAAGAACCACTAACAGAAAAGGATTAATAGGTATGTGGAAAACAAAAGTTATTAATTTATGATGTTAGCAAACATAAAATATTAACAAGATAAATGATAATAGAATATTTAAAGTAATGAGGCTACAAACTTAAATTTATATTTAATAATAATAATCGTATAAGTAAATTCTCACAAGAACTGTGCATTTATGCCAGGAGGTGGTCCTTGAATACCCGAGTTAATTTTTTTTGTTCCTTATCCTTTGCTTCTGAAATCTGGTTGCAAGTAGTATTCCAGCTATCTACATTTTGTCCCGTAATAAGAAAATTAGCTGTTATAAAGTTTCACTTGTTTTAGGGTTGGCTTCGGCTTTTTGGCCCGTTTCACTTGTTAAGGGGTGGTTTCGGCTTTCTGGCCCCAGTTTGGCCGGTTTCACTTCTTATTTTCAAAACTATAAATATTTTATTATTTTCATTTTTATTTTATTATTGTTATTTCAAATCTTTATTTTTATTATTTTCATTATTGACGAGCGTGGCCGCACATTTAAATAAACATAGTACGTAGTTTGATTTTGGGTTCGACAGATTAAGTAATGCAGTATCCAAACTGGGAGCGTCAGTGGAAGCTCTATTCCTGGTACTATTCATTTATTGAAGGTTCACTGCAATGTTTAACACCGCTAGATCTTTTTATTTATCTATTTATTCTTTCATTTTTACAATAATTAAATTACCAATGTTTTAATTTAATTATTTTACAATAATTAAATTCCCAATTGTTCAATAGATAGCAGTGAGCTATCTATCGAACAAGATGAAGTTCCCAGCTATAATTTTGTTTACCGGCATCATTTTTAAGCTAAAAGTGTGATAATCACTGGGAAGGAAATCATCTATTTGTGTCGGCCGTTTGGAAGTTCACAAAACAAATATTCCACAGATTTCACGTGAACAATTTTGCCCCTTTACAAATGCAACATGATACATTCCACTCTCCCTTCGTTCGCTGTTTCTCAAATTTCCCTTTACTTTATGCTTCCTGATTCGCTCTCTCGCTCTCGCTCTTTCAGAATTTTATTACGGCGTCTCCTCGTGTTTGTTTTCATTGTTGCATGGTATTTTTGAGTTTCTTTTGGATTTTCTCACGCAGTTTATGGTCGAAGGCAATTGTGTTGGGCAGTCTCTTGTCTTTAAACTCAATTCCTGTCTGTTTTGTTTTTATCACGGTAGTTTCGAGGTTGTGAAGGGATTCTGAAAATATAAATACTACGATTCATTTTTTAGGCTGTATCAGTCCAGACATTTATCTTTAACTCTTCTGTCTCATTGCAACCATATCATTTTTATCAGTACTGATACCCATTTTAGTTTAAAAAGAACCAGCCTTCTACCTACTTTAGCCTTCTGCTTAATCTGTGTTGCAGATTCCCACTTTTGTCATTAATCTTTAACCTCGTCAACTGCTTCTAGAAATCCAGATAGTATATATTTATATATAAAATATACAGAATATAAAATATGTAAAAAATAAATATATATACTATATATATAATGCATCATATACTAGCAGCTGAAATATACATACTACATACAAATCTTTTAAATATATACATATATATATATATATATATATATATATATATATATATATATATGTATGTATGTATGTATGTATGTATGTATGAATGAATGTATATTTCAGCTGTTAGTATATTATGTACATCATATATATATATATATATAATATATATATATATATATATATATATATATATTATATATATATATATATATATATATTATATATATATTATATATATATATATATATATATATATAATATATATATATATATATATATATATATATATATATATATATATATATATATATTATATATATATTTGTAATTTTTTTATTCTGTATATTTTATATATAAATATATACTAGAATTCCAGAAGCAGATAGTCTAAAAAATGAATAGTAGTATTTATATTTTCAGAGTACTTGAATGAGGAAATCCCTTCACAACCTAAAAACTACCGTGATAAAACCAAAAAAGACGGGAATTGAGTACAAAGACAAGAGACTACCCAATATAATTGCCCTCGACCATAAACTGCGAGAGAAAATCTATAAGAAACAACAAAAATACCATGCAACAATTAAAACAAACAGGAGGAGACGCCGTAATAAAATTCTGAAAGAGCGAGAGCGAATCAGGAAGCTAATATTTACACAGTATATACCAAGATGGAATAACATAAGGTGAGATCGTCGGTCGCTCGGTTCCCGCACTGTGAAGTCACAGGTGCGCGTCGACTGGACAGTGCACTTAATGATTACGTATGTTTTGACTGTAATTTGTTGCTATGCTGGTGTTCACAATTTCCATACAGGAAAATACTTTCTCTCTCTCTCTCTGTCACTTAAAACACAGTTATATCAAGTTATTTAAGACCTTACCATACAGAATATAATCTTGTTGGAATACAAATAACGAAAGTAACGAGGGTGAATGAATATGAAAAAAAAACCTTTCCAGACTTTTATTGAACTAGCGTATTGTTCTTTTATTTACCAAAAAGTACTGAAGAATTTTTTAAATTTCCTTTACACCTTTTTTTAAGAAATTCTGACTTCCTTTCAGCATTTAATATCTTCATCCTAAAATGTATTTTGCACCTAATAAAGAACTTCATTACTTCCTCTGGAGCATCAATGTTTAATTCCCTGAAAATATTAACTAATTTCGTAATCCCATCAACGCCTGGTTTCAACTGTTCCCCATGAAAAGATTTAAAGAGTTATTCCATTTCCTTTCAATTACTGACAAATTGAGGACTGGGCCTAAACAGCACTTTCCTCCTCATTTTGGAGATCCAGTCGTTGTTTAGGCCTTCAATTTCTGGGAATCCTAAGGAAGGATATTTATTTCTGTACTTATGAGCTATATAACCTCCCAGATAATTTAAGGCTTCAATTTCTATACCATATTCAGACTCTACTCCAAGATCTACAAAATCCTCTTCCTCCAGCTCATTAGGTAGACCTTCCTGAGGAATTCTCATCAAGAGATGAGCAGAGATGCATAATTCAGAGTCTAAGTCAACATGACTGGAGTCACTTTCTTCAGAGGTTTTGGAAACCCAAGACTTACCTGGTTCCATAACACTAGTATTGCTCATACATGGCATGTTATCATCATTGGGAGCGTGATTGCTTAAAATGTTGTTCTTACCTAACAAGAAATTCCTCAGTCTACACTTGAACTCAGTCTATACTCTGACCCCACGATATCCTTTAGTGGCGTTCTTAAGAAATAAAAGGTCTAGGCCTAATTATTGGGGTCTACGACAGTTCGCCGCCGCCAGTTCGCCGCGCGACAGTTCGCCGCGTGCCAGTTCGCCGCAGAGCCAGTTCGCCGCCAACCTTTTCGCCGCCAATGTAAAAGCTGGCAAACATGCACAGGGACATTAAATTAGGAATAGGATAATAGGAAAGTATAGCCTAGAGATTGATAATTTAGCACGTTAGTATTATTATCATTTTGTCAATGAAAAAAACAAATTTGCCTCAAAATGAAGAAGCTAATACAAAGCTTATACAGTTTTTTACTCGACCGCTTCTACTCAGATTAAAGGAGGCAAACTAACCACATAAGTTGGGGTAGCATTGGTCAGAGAGTTTGCCAAATGAGTAAAGTAATCCTCGCAGTTTTTTCTCTCGACCGATTCTCAGAGATCAAGACAAAAATAGGCAAAAATAAAAATAAAGAAAGATTGTTTTGAGAAATTTAATCATGAAACTTAATTTGAACACTATATAATATCTAAAACATGATTCATACCGTATGATACATTAGATTATATGTAATAACAAATGATACCTATATTGAAGAAACTTATGTACAAAAACTGATTACTGATACTGCACAGATACAAAACTGATACTCCACAGATCGTGCTCTCTCTTCAGAAGTTGTGTGCTAGTCCTCGTAGATAGTCCATGTTATCTCTGTGGAAAATATCAACATTCGTTCATCACCAGCGGCAGCACCACTATCGAATACAAAAAATCCTCAAAAACATCAGGATGCTTTTCATAGTGCGCGTACTCCAGAGGTATGACGAGGTCGGCTAACGAAAGTGGGTTCGGAGGGGCGGCCAGGGTAGCAACTCTTTTCCTCTGTACCATCCGTTTCAAGTAGGGCCTGTTCGGCAGAGCACCTTGTCCAGCTTGCGAAATAAAATTTTCGGTGGCTGCGGCTAATCACTTTGTGCGGTTTGGTCTTGCGTTTGAACGGCACGATTTCTCAAGTCCGTCAGGGCTGTCATCACTTCAACGTTGGCTGCGCCTCCGAGGTGTGTATGGGCACCAATAAGCTTGGTTAATCTTCCTTGGTGAACATGAATACGCGCCTTGCAGGAAGAACGTTGATCACAACGCCAGAACTGCGTTTCGCCGTCTTTTGAAACCTAATCGAAAACGTATGTCGTGCCGTTGTCAACGAATTTCTCCTTTCCACGAACGGACAAAACAGGCGGCATTATGGCTTTGGAACGTTGAAGAACAGAGCACAGAACAATGAAGACTTTAAGTGACGACTCTTGGTTCGTACGGTACTTATAAGACTATACAATTTTCTATAACTCACCTTGTGGTAGTTTGCCTCGTTTGATCTCTGAGATACGGTTGAGAAACTGCGAGGAATATAATTAGGTACTTTACTCATTTTGGCAAACTGTTTGACCACGCTAACCCAACTTGTGGTAGTTTGCCTCCTTTGATCTCTGAGATGCGGTCGAGTAAAAAAAAAACTGTATAAGCTTCGTAAGCTTCTTCATTGTGGCAAATTTGGCTTTTTCATTGAGAAAATGATAATAATACCAATAATGATAATAATAGTAACGTTATAAATTATCAATCTCTAGGCTATACTTTCCTATTATCCTATTCCTTTTTTAATGTATCCTGTGCATGTTTGCCAGCTTTTATATTGGCGGCGAAATGGTTCGCGGCGAAAAGGCTGGCGGCGAACTGGCTCTGCGGCAAACTGGCACGCGGCGAACTGTCCGCGGCGAACTGACGGCGGCGAACTGTCGTGCTCCCAATTATTTATTGTCTGCACAGGAAGACGTACTCAGAAGTACGTCATTACGCATAGGTCTAATCACCTGTTCGATCAACTTTACATTCATAAAATGAAAGTATCAAAGAAAAAAAATTGGATAGCCTTAATCAGATCATTTCTTCATTCATTGCATAGGCTAGGCCTAATCTAATTTAGTACTTCATTTCAAGAATTTAGTCCAGGCTACTTATCAACCAAAGATATATCACTAAAAATTGCACTAATGAGATTGTAAACAAATTGTTAAACCATACCTGACTTTACGTCCTTAACAGGTAAATTTAAAGAGAGATAACTTCTCTGGTAAAGTTGTGGTAGCAGTTCATATTGAAGATTCCTTTCGTAATCTTCTGTCCGGAAATGGACAGAACAAATCCTGGCATCCTTGAAATTAATATTATCACTTCTTTTACATGCATTAATCCATACTTTGGACTCCTCGGGGTCTTTAGGGAACCTGTAAAAACAAATCCCATACTGTCTGGAACTATTAGTGCACCCAAATATGGAAAACATACCCATAATCGTGAACTGCAACAATGCAACTGACAGAGTGACAAGTGCATCGCCCAGTCGATGTGGTCCAGTGACGTCACTGAGAGAGGGAAATTAGCGATCGGATCCCTCGGTGAACACACCTTATGTTATTCCATCTTGGTATATACTAGCAGCTATACCCGTCCTTCAAATGTGTTATCGAACACACATTCACTTCTAAATGACCTGAAAGTACACCTTTCCCCAGCCAATGCTACTGACTCACTGACCAGCTCAGTCAGGCATCGCCAGCCAACGGCAGGTGCATACATGTTGCGACAGGTTGCTCGAGAAAGATTTTCATCGGGAGGCTGCCCATTAAATGGTCCTTAATAAAACTCAGCTGATAGTTAAACTGATATTGATGTTGAATGCGTTTCTAGTTATTTATGTTAACTCATGGTACCAAATGTGAATGCAGCAGACCCATTTTAGAGCCTTTGGGCCATAATTCCCACCGCTGCTATCAAGGGCGGAGTAGGTAGGCTACGAACCCTTCTCCCCTGGTCGGCAAGTCGAAAGGACGTAGGTCTCCTGCCCCTTAATATTGGGGGAAACCCCCGGACCCCCATATTGTGGGGAGCCTTTTTGTACCTATATAAACACTTCTACATAGATGTCAATTCCGAAAGTTATAAAAAATGAGTGGGTATGAAAAAGAGGGGCCATGACCCCCTTAGAAACGGCCCTTGAAATTCAGATTTTGACTAAAACCTTCCTGGGAGGAGGGGAGTCTATGGTATAAATTTGGTACTATCCCTAACTGTCAACGGCCCTCAAATTTTGGATTTTGACTAAAATCTTCCCGGGTGGGCGGGGCAGGGGTCTATGTTCAAAATTTGGTAGCCAGAGCTTTAATAGTCTGGGCGTGCATAGCAAACAAACAAAGAAACAGACAAACAGACAGATTATTATATATATATTATATATACATATATATATACATAATATATATATATATATATATATATATATATATATATCTCCAATGTAGCACGAAGGAACACACGTGCTTGGAAATATCCTTAAATCGACGGTAGAAAGGTAAGTGAAAAACTGGGAGTACTTTCGTAGTATATTCTACTTGTAAATGTTGAATATACTACGAAAGTACTTGTTCCAAGTCCCCAGTTTTTCATTCAAATTTCTACCTTGGATTTAAGTATTCATATAAATATATATATATATATATATATAATGTATATATATATATATATATATATATATATATATATATATAGATATTTTTATATATATATATATATATATCAAATATACATATATATCTATATATATATATATATTATTATATAAAATACAATATATATATATATAATATATATATATATAATATATATCGAGCTACAATGTCCTTTAATATCTAATTCGCTCTACCTCGGAATTAATATATTTTCATATATGCTTAACCGAAGGGGAATTTTTTTCTCGATAATAGACTTGCCTGGATCGGGACGCGAACCTTTCAAATCCAGGAACGTCAGTTAAGCTTTTACCTACTTATATATATATCTATATATATATGATAATACATATTTTTAGGATATACTATCTCACTTATATATATATATGTTATATATATTAGATTATTTATAATAATTATATTATAGCCATTATTCAATATATATATATATCATATATATATCTATAATAGATATGACCCATAGACCATATATAGTTACTATACCATACATATATTATATATATATATACCATATTAGATTATAAGTATACATAGAAATAATAACAAATTTTGGGAGGAATACTGATACCAGTTAGGATGACTGACTCCGGGGCAGTTTGCAAGGCTGCACCATTGGTGGAGTCTGCTATGGTCGTGGATGTCCTGGAGGATTCCTATTGGAATTGGCTCTTCCTCGCCTGCTGGCATGGGTAGCGGGGCCAAGCCAGCAGAGGGAAAGTGACTGGGACTGAGACCTCTGGGAGGGAGACTCGAGTCTTGCCTTGGCACTGGCACAGAGGTCGTTCCTGGCGTAGTGAGAGGATTCGAACATGGCTCAATGTCCATGAAGGACGGAGCCTGGGACTGTTTCGTTCCTTCAAGGTTCACTGACTGTGCAGAGGTAGTTCTTGGAGGCCCGTGGGATGGGTCTAGAGCTATGTAAGGGCGGGGTCCCTGAGATGGTACAAAGGTAGGAGGAGACTTAAAATCTTGTCCTAGCAGGACGTCATATCCTCCTGGAATATAGGTAGCTACTGCCATGGTACATATCTGAGAGTAGTGAGGTCATGCAACTCTCAACCGGACAGTAGGCAAGAACATTTTAACATGGCTGAGGCTCTCTATTGTGACGAATTGGTGCCTATCAACCTGAGCTCCATAAGGAATTTTATCCTCTTGAATGATGGATATCTGCCCACCAGTGTCATCAAAAGCTCAGACCTGGTGGGCAGGATAGCGACCTCTGGGAGGTGCGACAAATATAGGGCCCTCAGCAGGAGGGTCTAGAGTTGAAGGATTCGTCACTGCCACTGCAATAGGACAGGAAGTACTCCAATTGAAAGAGTTCTAAGATCTCCTCAACGGATGTTGCGTTGGAGGCCTTTGTATACCTATGGAGCGCTGGTGTCTCCTTGGCTACTCACTCTGCCCATGTTTGGTTAACCTCCTTGGGCATGCTCCTCCACTTCTGCCTCCATCGGTCCAGGGTTAGCTCTTAAGTCCCAAGGATTGCCTCTTGGATGAGGGCGGGCTCTTGTCACTCATTCATGGGGAGGGCCGCGAATGCAGTCCGCCCTTTGCCAGCGAGATGCTTGCTAAGGAGGAGGACCACTTCCTGAGGGGTTGGATTGAAGTTCTCGAACACCTGCATGACATGATCGAGCCAGGTGTTGGGCTTACTATCGTCCCAAGTCCTAATGAGGGTTCCCATGCTGTAGAGGTGAGTGTATGAAGGAGGAGGCTGCCATTGCCAGTTGATGCGCTCTCTCTGCAGCTTCTCTTCTCTCTTGGGCTTCTCTATCTTTCCCTTTTGGCTGCCTGGAACACACTCAGCTGCTTCTCTTTTCTCTTGTGCTTCTCTCTCAGTTGCTTCTCTTTTCTCTTGTGCTCTCTCTTGGGCTGCTTCCTTCATCTTATCGTTCACCCAATTTATCAGTGTTGTGCCTTCCAGTCCCATTTCTTTTCCTGCTTTGGCGTAGGCCTTAACCTCTTCCAGTGCTGCGTTACTGGCCATCCTCTCAGAGGTAAAATGCTAGCAGTCTAGCCTGGGGATAATAAAATGGATGGCAGTCACCAAAACTGCAAATGTCACCAGAGGTATGCGAAATACTCAGTGCTATACCATGGAAATAACAAGGATCCCTATGGCTGGAATATCTGTAGAAGCAGACGAGATGACAGCCAAGAGGCTGAAAATGTCCTCCATGTGGTGTGGAAAACTCACGCAGGCTACGTGGAAATAATAGTAAAACAAACTGTAAATGCCTCCTCAAGGGGTGTGGGAAATGGTAGTCTAATATACTGTAAATGAGATCCACTCCGGTGTGGAAAACTCACGCAGACGATGTGGAAATGCTAGTCAAACAAATTGTAAATGCTTATTTCAGGTGCAGAAATTCGCGCAAATGCTGTTATATATCAAGTTAGATCCTGTAGATCATGTTAGATCCCGGTAAATAACAGTTCACTTCAGCTGTAACGGGATGCCATGTAAAGGCGGAACTCTCAACACCTAAACTGGGTGGCTATCGCTGTAAATCTCTGTAATTTACAGTTAAGCTGGCGTGTAGATTTAGGCTACGTATGGGCAGAAAACTTGACGCCGATACTTAATGAAATCGACGTAAAAATCTCTGTAAATACAGTTAACTGTCTTGTAAAATAAAAAAAAAGTCTCCTCGTACTCACAGAAAACTCTCGAGGATGACATGAAAGAGGAAAAAAAATTTCTTTTTTACCAACGCTAATCCTCGGTCTCGTCTTACCCTTCAACGCTATTTGGCCATGCTCAGAAGTCTTATTTTGTTACGCTAGCATCGTAAACAACAATGATTAAGGGAAGAGGAAGAACCAAAATAAATATCTCACCACTGCGTAATTGCACTAACTTCACATAATTCCCGTTATAACCTTTCTCCCTTGCAAAACTAAGACCTACCAAATCCAAACTCTCGCAAATTTAAATTCCTGGAGAATTTGGCTCTCACATAGGCTAGGAGACAGAGGGAGGGTTGGAGAAGGGGGTTGGGGGAGATTTGCAATGACTGGAAAATGAAAATGAATTTTTTCATGATTCTGGAAAAGGTCTCCATTTTGTAATAAATGTCTCGTTCCCTCAGTATAAAATGAGAGGATGTGACTTTCTGGCACTCGTAATGGGGAGGAATTAAGTCAATTAATCACACCCAAGGGACGGCATTAGCTAATCTTCAACCAATAAGGACCACTACCAGGCAGGACAGTAGCAAATCCTCCTCTTATGGTAGGTGGGACAATTTCCTTCCAGAAGTCAAGCAAAGAAGCTGAAGAAACCGAGCCGAGAACAGAAGCAGTCTGGGGTCCAGAACCTCACAGTTGTGGGTTAGAAGATTCACGAAAGGCTAACACTTCAATTCTTAGTCATATACTTAACTTGCACTTTATGTATATTTTTACTAGTGTGTTAATGAAGTAAGAAACCTGCACTGTGTCTTCCTAAGCCTCCTGAGACTAACAACTAACAATAAATAAAGCAAGTAACGATAAAGGATCTATAAACTATAACAAATTAAAGAGAAGAAAAAAAAGAAAAAAGGACATTACAGTATGGCGGGACGAGATTATTACAAACAAAAATCTATGGCTGAAGGCTGATATTACTGAAGGGAGGAATTTACATAAAACTCTGGAATTTAGTTTAAATATTTACAATTAAATTATGTGATCAGCAATTCACACCTTAAGGGTGTAGGGGACTCGAGTAGGTCCCGAAATATATGAAGGTGGTTGGCAGGTCCACAAGAACACATGGCTAGGAAATGACCCAAACAGAGACATGATTTGCGCAGGGCGGGTTATTTAAATACGAGCGTTGTACCCACAACCAGGCACGATATTTGTCTGCGAAGAGATTGCATTCTAGCATCAGTACTAAGGCAATGGACACGTGGGACACGTTACACATTACTTTCTCTTAGTATTTCATATCAAAGCTCACTCACAGGGGGCACAGTATGACTGGGAGCTTTTACAGAAAGGAATACTACGTTGCTTGATTAAACAGAGGATGTTTTTTATGAATACTAGCATCACAAGGGAATTAATTACAGCACTGAACAAAAATTGGGGAGTGAGAAGCTGAACCAAGAATGAAACGAAATACAGACTAAGGCAAAAAGCGATTACTGACTGCGCCCGAAATTACTCTCTACAGTACCTGGAAATCCATGGTCTTGTGGTTTTCTCATTTGCTGAAAGATCTATGCACTATGGAGGTTAAGGAACAAACGTAGGATCCCCAGAGGACGCAGGGGAGCAAATATGGGGGAATTGGTTGCGATTCTGCAGGTGAGGCGTATCTGAGCTCTGGGACGCGTCTGGGACTTCTGAGAGGGGGTTGCACTCGCTACAGGACAACTACCCTCCCCACCTCCCCCCGGGGACAACTACCCCTCAAAGAAAATTACCCCAAGGACAACTACCCCCTAGGATAATTATCCCCCTTCCAAATTCAATAATAGGCGTTAAAAGAATTTATTTCATAAAAGTAATCAATAAAAAGTTTATAATAGATTGGTAAAAAGATTTAGTAGGTCGATAATCATTTTTGTAATTTAGCTTCTGATTTCAACAATAGTCGTTAAAAGCTGTTGTGATGTTAACCACTCTTAATAGTTATAGTTTATCACAGCCAAAAGTTTTCAAATGAGCTTTTACTCTCAGCCACTTTTAGAAATCATATTATTCTGTTTAACACTATTGGTATCAACTTGCTCCAAAGTAGGATCATTGTAGAAATCTTCGAATATTTTACACATGTTATATCCCAAAAGAAATATGGAATTTATCAAAAGTGAAAAAGGAAAAGAAAAGCTATAGCTGGTTCACTTAAGGTAGATTCGTGGATAACCCCTATTTTCACGAGACGTTTGTTTGGCGGCTGCCGCCAAACTAAGGTCTCGTGAGAATAGGGCTCATCCAAGAATCTACCTTAAGTGAACCAGCTATAGTGATGAAGGATACCTGTATGTTAAGCAAAAGGATTTAGCCGACAGTGTTGTGTCCTATGAGTGTGAGGAGCGTAGAAATAAACGAACCTGCAAAGTTAAGTATATTTTAGTTTTACCAGATCACTGAGCTGATTGACAGCTCTCCTAGGGCTGGCCCAAAGGATTAGATATTTTTACGTGGCTTGGAACCAATTGGTTACCTAGCAACGGGACCTACAGCTTATTGTGGGATCTGAACCACAATACATCAAGAAATGAATTTCTATCACCGGAAATAAATGCCTCTGATTCCGTATTGGCCGAGCAGAGAATTGAACTTCGGACCACCAGATTGGTAGACGAACCTGCAAAGCTAAAGTCAAAGTGGATAGGCGAAGAAATACGGTTGTTGGTCGAATATATGACCATAGTCATGGGCCGGATACAACAAAAATTGAAGCAGTTTGAACTCTACAAAATATGAAAATGAAAGCAATCAGTACAAAGGAAACTGCACAACAAATAATTGGTGAAGCATGTTCACAAGTCACTGAAGGAGTAGGAGCAAAACTGCCCGGGGTTCATCAGATACAACGGAACATCAGATGTCAAAGGCAGCAAACGTACCATTCAAAACCATTACCACAAAGTGCACAAGAACTGAAATTAACAGACATGCATGCGAGAACACTTGATGACCAAGAGGTTTTGTTGTATAACTCTGGAACATTCGACAAAAGAATTTTGATCTTTGGTACAAATAAAAGCTTAAAATATCTAGGGGAAGATCTCATTGGTTTTTGGATGGGACATTTAAAACTGTGCCCAGGATTTTTTCACAACTTTATACAGTTTATGCACTAATTAAATCTCATACAGTATCCTTAATTTATATTCTTTCAACCGACAAAAGCCAAGCAACATATAATGTTGTGCTGGAACAATTAAAAAACTTGATAAATGAGTTAATTCCAGAAACCGTCATGGTTGATCTTGAAATTGCTATGATTAATAGTATGCGTATGGTTTTTCCTCAAACTCAAGTAAAGTGTTGCTTTTTTCACTTGTCAGAACATCTACATTAAGATACAATGCTGTGGAGGGGTAGCATAGGCGCTTTTTAGCAAATTCTGGTTGCTGTCACCCTAACATTTGGAAATTTTTAACGTTTATGAAACGAAAACAAATTTTGCAACAACCAAAGCTTGCTCAGTGTGCAGCCGGTTTTGATAAAGAGCCTTCTAGGAAAAAATATTTGAACGTTTCAAAGCGAATTATATCAATAGTTAACGATTATGAAAATCAAGATGTTTTAGAACATTTACGTAGAATTGCATACATTTTCAATTTTAGATAAAATGTCAAGGTTTTTTATTATGAAATTTTTTCTCGAATACTTTTATCAAGATAAAATCATAAATTATTTTTAATTGTTCCTTTAATGATGTGATAAAGTTTGTACATGAGCTGTACTCTGATTTACTACCTTTTCTTTTGATTACTTTTATCAAAATAATTTCTTAAATTGTATTTAGTTTTCCTTACACTTTCTTCCTTATATGCTGTATTTTAGAGTAAGTTGTTTTTTCCTAAGCACCCAAGAGTGTTGTAAACAATAATAATTATTATAAGAGTGGTTAGCATCATAAAAACTTTTAAAGCCTATTCTTGAATTTGGAAGGGGGGGTAATTGTCTGCTGGAAGTAATTATCCTATATCCTAGGAGATAGTTGTCCTTGGGGGTAATTGTCCTCGGGGGTGGGGGGGTTTAATTGTCCTAGATGCAGTTGCAGTTGCATTCTCCTTTTAAAATCTCTGGCATCGAGATGCTCCACCCCTTACATGATACCTATGGAGATTAATTCCAGGTAGCCAACAGGAATAGAGATGGTTTAGAGAGAACGAAGGCTTTCAGTTCAGAGGGGTAACTTGAGAATATGAAATTCCTTTATAAAAGGGTATGATTTTACTTGATTCTGGCTTAAAATCGTGAACAATATATATATATATATATATATATATATATATATATATAGTATATATATATATAATATATATATATATATATATATATATATAGTATATATATATATATATATATATATATATATATACATATATATATATATATATATATATATATATATATATATATATATATATATATAATATATATATATATATATATATATATATATATATATATATAGTGACGAAGTGTCAAGTACTTGGTTTCTACCCTTAACAATCATAAAATAGTTACCTCACAACAGCCAGACACCTGAACCTTCATCACATATAAAATACGACTGAATACTCTAAAGGCAACAGTGATCCTTTAAAAACTTAAAACTCAGACTAAGTTCATTAAAACAGGTGTGAGGTAATCTTATATGTACTTAAATTAATTAAAGGGCATCACTCCATCAACAACTTTTAAAAGTTTAAGTATTTCCCTGGTTCTAACTGACTTCAATTAAACTGAAGGAAAACAGCTGTTACCACTCTATATTTCTACCAAAATAAAATTAAATATACCTGGTGAAAAAAAGAAAACTCATAAAATCTAAAATAAAACTCAAAATTTATAAGTGAAATTCACAATCTCCGGGAAATTTACTATTACTTGAAAACAACTCAAAGTTTAATTAATTCTTGAATTAATTAGTAAGTAAAATTAAATCAAAATTAATTTATCACAAAAATAAAGAAATTAAATTATTCAAGTAAACTTCAAAGTGTTAAGTAATAATTAAAATTTGAAAATCGTGTTAGACAACAATAAAACTTGAAAAGAATTCTAAGTAAATGCAAAGTAATGCACAAGTGTTAAACTCAGTTAAATTTGTTATGATCAGCTAATGAAAACACTTAATTTAATAAATTTGTAAATGTAAATGTAAACACATAAAAATGTGGACAATGACAAAATCTCAAAATCACCAAGAAAGCATTAATCACACAGAACATAAAAAAACCACTTCAATAAGAAAACGGATAAATGCAAAAAAATAACTTTAATAGGAAAAATGGATAAATGCAAAAAAAAAAAAAAAAAAAAAAATCACCAACACCAAAATGTGAAAAAATGGCAAAAAGTTTCCCTGGAATAACCCAAGTACTTTCAGTATTTTAAGTGCTTTTTATGTTTAGGTTTAGTGCACAGAACTTATAAAAAAACTCTTACCTTGGTATACCAACTTTAGAAGGCCTTTTTCGAAATCACCAACAAACACTTACACACGAGGCACCTGTTACACACTTTCACAACGTCTGTTCAGATACCACAAATAAGCACTCAGCAATATCAAATAAAACTAAGAAATACCAAATCTGAAATTTATAAAATCTTTACGTTAATGTGAAACCACAATTCTCTCATTCCGGGAGAGAGAGAGAGAGAGAGAGAGAGAGAGAGGAGAGAGAGAGAGAGAGAGATGTTATCTCCCTACACCTCGGTTTCAAATCTGAGAATGACAAAATCTCTCTTGTATGGTAGTTAACTGGTCGAGACATTAATGCCTGACTGGTTCAAAACGTTTTGGTACCGAAGTTCCTTTCCTAAATCTTTATCATTCTCTTTTAAAACGATAAATAAAGAGAAATTGGGATTACAGCTTTAACATTTATTATTACATGATTTAAGAAAATAAAAGTCTTTTAAGATAAAAGGGATAATTATAGAATTTCTTGAATGAAATCAAGTTTCGTCAATTCCTTGAGTGACGTCATAAATCTTCCCCCTTCAAATTTAAGGTACTTACGAGCCAACAAATTCTCTTTTGACAAATTTCTCGACAAAGACACAAGTCCAAAACAAAAACATTGTATGATTGACAGGATTCCAAAACATAACGAAGAACTCGAACTCCTCTTATCTCAAGTGATGAGAGCAATTTCATGCTTCAAACAGACAATGCTAATTTCTCTCTTTTCACATTCTATGTTATTCTTAACTTCAAATTATATTTTTGTGAATTCTGAACATACATAACTGAACATAATACCACTAAGCAAACTACTACTGAATCTGAAAACATTGCAAACACTTTTACATTTCTTAGTTACTGAGAGGAGATATGCATTGCGAAAAGCAACAGCATAAGAATATGTATATATATGTGTGTGTGTGTGTGTGTGTGTGTGTGTGTGTGTAACCAAAACTTATTTAGAACACCAAAAATGTGGCTGAAATTGAACTGACTTTATTTCCAGTGGATATGAACTCATTCCTTTTTCAAAACATTTTCACCTAGAAATATCTATGTCCTGAAGAGAATCTTGCCCGTCACGTTTTTATAGAAAATTGATGATTTAATAATTCCACATGTATTTATATCTCCACTTCATGTGATAAGAGGAAAATAAATCCTGTATCTTTAAAAATGTAACTCCTGAAATTTATGAAATATTACGAATGAAAAAGTATTTCGCAAAAGTGTTTGAGTAGTAGCTAAAAATAAACTTGTATGTACTACTGATAAAAGGATGTTGATTAAAGCATTCAACCTCTTTATCTTACATCTTTTCCCAAAAACAAGGGTTATCCACAGTAAACTGACTATATAGCATTCGTCTCAGATTCACAAAACTACACAAGCAAAGGTTAGCTATTTTGATATAAGTTATTTATTTCTCGTGTGATATATACTGTTTCAGTGAAATAAAATACCACGGGTATCATACTTGCACACACGTAGGTATATGAGAAAGGTCACTGACTGGACGGGAGAAATTCAAATGCACGATGTCTGTCTGTGCAGCTCCTCAGAATTATTCATTAGGAAACGAGATTAATAATTTAATCAACGGTTGTCACTTGGGCCAGGCGGGACCACCAATAGGAAGACGACAGGAAACCCCGGCTGTTGTTGGGGGATGGGGGGTGTTGTCATTGATGGGAATGTGGGTGTGGAGGGAGGGGAAAGGAAAGTGTGGGGAGGGAAGAAGTGTTTAGAATAATTGTAGAGCCGAAGCAAACCCTAATGAGAAAACATGATTGTTTTAAGTCAAGATGTTAAGACCGCCATATTGCTTGCTGGTTATGAAACCAAGATTTTCTTTACTCAGTAACTGATCGAGTAGTCTATTAACAGGTATGACGCAAAGATTTTGTTCAGGCTCTATCAATAACGAATGATTTTAATTTTCAAGACTTATTTTCAACCCGAAATTCTGCCTAGCTTTACCGAAAATTGTCGATGCAATTGACTTCTTCGCTTTCCACATTTCTAAGCATTCAAACTAACTGTTATTCGGTTTAGCAAGCATTTAAATACGTGCGAAAGATGTCTAAAATTAAGGACTGCACGGAAATGAAGATAACATTAATGAAATAAAAATAAAGGTTTAACATCGTGGCACAAAAGTCAGAAGTCATTCCCGGAGTCTTAAATGCAACTACCGAGAAGCGTACTTCGGCTTGGAATGATTTAAGTGCATTCTGTAATTACAAAGATGCAGATAAGTTGTAAGTTAGTGCCAATGATCACAAATGATTAAAACTTTTATGCATCCAAGAACTATATTGTCAGTATGACTGACAACAGTTCAGTTATCTCACTTGAGCTTGACTCTACTCTTAATCAACCACTGGGAATTTTCAACTGCAATTGAAAAATCAAATATTTTCTGCGCCTGACAATTTTTCGTTAAAATATATCAGGGCTCTTAAAAACCCATATTGTCAAATAAGCCTTGGGGGAACTGAAATACCATCTTCATCACTACAATGACCTCTGTCTAATAGAAAATGCAGACAAATTCTGAGCTCGGCAAAATGAATGAGAAAAAGTCACAGGAGAAAAAAGCTTAAAGTAAACTTGTAAAGAACAGTTAGATGAGAATCGAGAAAAAATATCAGGAACAGAGCATCCTGTTCCAAAGTCGCATTTCATAACTGGTTGGACGAACGCAAAAGAGTGTGTTGAGCAGCGAGGCAATTATACTAAAACAGATGCATTAGCTCAAGAAATAAAGAAGATGGAAGAGACAACTGCACTGTTTATATCAACGACTAACCTAAAACTTATGTTCATATATCTATCCTTTGTGGCACTATCTACAAGAAGTAGCCGTCATTTTTAAACTCGCATTTGTTCAACCTTCAAAATGGTGCATTACATCCCTCTGGTTGAGACTATCTGTCCAGCCTTATTAGAATTGTCATTTTTGCTTATTCGGGGAGTAAGCCTCCAAACTACTTAGTCGTTATTGTTATTGTCGATGGGGGGGGTAGGAAAGGTCTATTGGAGTCTAAAATTTCTGTCTGTCTGATCGAGCCATAGTTTTCGAGGTTGCCGAGATGAACAGTGAAATTCCTGATGATCTTCAAGGCCAAGTTCAACCACAATAGGGAGGGGAAAGAAAAGGGGTGGGAAGGGGATGACATGTAAAAATAAAACAAAAATGAAAGATATTAGTGTCTAATCCATAGTTCCCGGGGTCACTGAAATGAACAGTGACACTCCAAGTTCAGCCCCAATAGGATGGGGGCTGAAAAGGGGTGGGAAGGGAGGTGACATGTAAAAAGAACGGTATAAAAGACAGATATTAGCATCTAATCCATAGTTTTTGAGGTCGCTGCAATGAACAATGACACTTCCGATGCTATTTAAGTCCAAGTTCAGCCTCTATATGAAGTGGAGTGAGAAGGGGTGGGAAGTGGGTGATGTAAAATTAAGTGAAAACAACAGATATTACTGTCTAATCCATAGTTTTCGATGTCACTGAGGTGAATACTGACACTCCCAATGGCCTTCAAGTCCAACTTCAGCCGCAATAGGAGGGAGGGATGAGAAGGGGTGGGAAGGGGATGACATGTAAAACTAACCGAAAACGACAGATACTATACTCTGTTTTTTTTCATCTGTCCATCCTCCTGTGGTGTTTTTGTATGGTAACACTGCGTCCACGGGCTTTAGATAGTTACATTCAACGATTATAATAATATCCTATTTCGAATATTAACGGTGTAATTCGCGTACAGTAAATTATTAAAACACTTTTCAGTTGTAAATCTACACCCAGATATCCTTTTATTTACCTAAAACTTACACAAATCGTAACTATCTAAAGCCCGGGACGCAGTGTTACCATACAAAAACACCACAGGTGGATGGACAGATGAAAAAAAAACAGAGTATAGTGTCTAATTTTCAAGGTCCCGAGATGAACAAGGACACTTTCAATATCCTTTAAGTCCAAGTTTTAGCCCAGATAGAAAGCAGGGTGGGAAGGTGATGACATCTAAAAATAACCAGAAAACTACAGATATTAGGGCCTAATCCATAGCTTTTGAGTTTGCCAAGATGAATGGCGATACTCCCGATGCCCTTTAAGTTCAAGTTCTGCCCTGATAGGAAAGGTGGGTGAGAAGGTGTAAAAGATGAAATGTCAAAAATGATGTATTTTAGTATCTAATCATTGCTGGGATGAGCAGAGACACTCCTGGTGCCCTTCATGTCCAAGTTCAGCTCCAATAGGAATAGGGGTGAGAAGTGGGGAACTATGAAATGTCAAAAATGTTGGGCAATGTAATTGAAGCAACTATCTTAATATCTTAACAGGAGAGAGGGAGAGCGTTTAACAGTTGTCATTCAGAGTTTTCCCAGGCAGCATCTGATTGGTCAGCTGGGTATATATATATATATATATATATATATATATATATATATAATATATATACACATGCACATACATATATGCATATTTACACATACTTGCATATATAAACATATATAGTCAGTGGTGGGATTCAAATTTTTGTCAGCCGGCTCTATGACAAAAAGCATGTCAAATTTGCTCCACTTAGGTTCAAACGTTGACCTTGGATTGTAGCAAATAAAATTATCAATTATAATTATTTCCCAAATAAAATGTCTAAATAATGATTATGAATCATTAAAATGATATTGAGGAGTGTCTATATTACGAAGATTATATAGGTGACGAACTTAATGACATGAAGATATATCTATGTACCAGTATACTCATGTTTAATTGTTGTGGTTTTTTCAGTCAGCATTACTATTCTTATGCCATATGTATATCACTGTTGATAGATTTTACGACCGTGTATTTTTCGGAAGGTAAAAATAAGAATACAAAGTTTGCTGTACTGACTTAAATGCAGCTATTCTATAAAAGAAAAAATAATAAACCAAATCTTTACTGGAATCTTATGAGATAAATGTTTTAATATTTTACTTTAAATATTTCCAAATAGTGACTTGATTGTCATCAGTCTTTATCTTTCTTTTCCTTACACAGTTGTCGTCAGCAGTGGTTTCTTCCAAGCCACGCCTTAACCGAAGGAGTAACATCATTCCATGAGCTAAACGGGAGGCCAATCACATTCATTATTATAATGATCAGGGTTGCTAGAATTATGTCATAAATTTTCCACGTTGTCCCAAAAATCATTGATACTGATTTCATGATAAAAACTTTATTAAATTCCAAGGTACAACGACTTCCTCAGTATTCCATGAATTGGGCTCGGGCAAATTGATCAGTCCAAGAATTTTGTCATTTTGTTCATTGTTCTTCTGATATTTAACTATCACAATTCATAAACTTTTTTCATATTTTCTATTACTGCCTCAAGTAGTTTTCGCTGGTTCACCAAAACCATGAAATTCCGTGAGACAGAGCGCACGAACTGGTGCAAACTAGCTGATCCCCACTACAGTTTATAGCATATATATTTTATATAATATACTAGCTGACCAAGCCACCGCTGTCCAGAAAAACTCAGAATGACAACCAGTAAACTCTCTCCTCCTCCTAATACCTACTCTATCTTCTATGTTTAGGTTTAGTATGGGGTAAATGGGACTGTCACCACAGCAATATCTGGATAAAATGAACAGTCACCGCAATGATACCTTGATAAGGGATAGTCACAACAGTAATACCTGGATAAAATAAACAGCTACAAATGTACTATCTTGATAAAAGGATAATCAGCGCAGTAAAACCAGGATAAATGGGACAGTCAGAACAGTAATACTAGGATAAATTGGAAATTCACCAGAGTAATACCTGGCTAAAAGGGAATTTCAAAAAGGTAATACCTTTATAAATGGGACAGTCAACACAGTAGTACGTGGATAAAAGGGGGGGGGGGAGCCACAAAAAACAACTGGATAAAAGGGAGAGTCACTGCAGTAATATCTGAATAAGCGGGTCAGTCAGCACAGTAACATCTGGATAAATGGGTCAGTCAGGACAGCAATTGCAAGGTAAGAGGGGCAAACAGCACAGTAATATCTGGATAAATGGGACAGTCAGGACAGCAATTCCAGGATAAAAGGGAAAGACAGCACAGCAATATCTGGATAATTAGGACAGTCATCACAGCAATTCCAGGATAAAAGTGAAAGGCAGCACAATAGTATCTGGATAAATGGGACAGTCAGCACAGCAATTACGGGATTAGAGGGTCAGACAGCACAGTAATATCTGGATAAATGGGACAGACAGCACAGCAATTCCAGTCGTGTAGGGCTCACCTCTCGAAGTCCTCCCTGTGTGGCTTTCAAGCATTACAAGGGCTGGTGAAACAGCCTGTGGTATTGCTTCTTTGCACATCTGGTAGGATATCCAGAAGCTTGTTTAATTTATGTTTAAATATGCGCACTTGTCCACTTGTGACGTTGGCGATGCAGCGAGGGGGCAATTTACATTGCATGGAGGATGCGAGCCAAAGGTATTAGGACAAAGAATCTGGTAGTATTCAACTGGGTTTGAGCTCTATAAACTTTCATGCATTTAGAAAGTTGAAAAGGATTTGTTATAACACCTTCTGAAAACTCTAGTCCTGCTGCTTTACCGGGACCGCAGTGGAATTTAAAGGCAAAGGTTTCTCATTTCTATGGGCGTTGGAACCAAATCATTTTCAACTTAGCATTAGTCTAAAATTTTACAAGGCTCAAACCCACGTTGAATACCACTAGCTTTGCTTTCAGCAGGGAAGTCCGTGCATTTTTTCCTTTGTTTTTTCCACTGGCATTGCGTAGCGTGCTCTAAAGTCGATCTGTTTGGCCGTAGCTGGCTGGGAAGACGATCATGCTGGCGAGCAATAGTTTACAGTAGTATTAGTTTAATCAACATCACTCGAGATACAAGCGATGTTATCTTTTGAGAATGTTATCAGTAACCTTGGTGGCTGCTTACGACGGTTTACGATGAGCTTGTCAATCTCAATGGATAATTCGCATGTCTTTTTTCGTTTATCATAATACCGTATCGGTCTGGATCGAGACAGTGAACGAAATATGTGGCTTCTTGCCGAATTGTATGTACTTAAATCAGTCCCCCATTGAAGATTAGCTATTGTGTCTCTGTAGTACTAGGGGTAAACTTTACATCCTGAAATTGTTCACATTTCTTGAGCTAGAAGTGGCTAGGAAACGAGAATGGTCAGCAAATAGATAAAATTGAGCTTTGCAGATTGTTAACATTTCTGATCATAATAAAGACGCGGATCCCTTGTTGGAACCGAATATGAACTGGACAAGTTTTGGATAGCGTTCTCTTTATTCACCATTAAAGAGGTCGGTCTGAGAGGAAATAGTGAAGCAAAGCTCTTACAAGTTCACCTACCCACACTCTGTTCATTGCAAAGTATGAACTTATGGACCTTGCCGAAAGCTCTGGCAATGTCAAATAGCGCCAGCTTCACGACCTAACCTTAGAATTGTTATAATCGCCTCTAATTAAACAGCTGAGATACTGTGTATCTCAGAGAGGGGGAGCCCCCAACAACGCTGGTAAGTTGTAAATAGGCTTTCCGTTTGCCATTTCTATCCTTGTTTACACTGTTGCAAAGAGAGTAAAGGAGAGCGTTTCAAAGAAAAAGGCGACAAACGAAGAAACAAAGAAGGAAAATCACAATTCTGCTGCAAAGCTCGACAATGTGTTCTGCACATGCCCTCCTCCAACCGTCTCGCCAAAAATGGGGATTCAAACTAGAGTTTCAAGAAAGCCGATGAGAGAGAGAGAGAGAGAGAGAGAGAGAGAGAGAGAGAGAGAGAGAGAGAGTCTCTCTCAGTTTCCAACGAATTCGACCGCTGTTCTGGGCAAACAGAAATTCGAAATAAGAAAACTGAAAAAATACACAATTTGGAAGTGAAGAAAATACTTTGTGAGCGGGGCATGACGCAAGACAGAAAACAATTTATCTCAGAGCTGAAGGAAAAGGAGGTATTTCGGACGGGAAACAGACAGGGTTGCGATCCCAGTGTAAAGAGATGATTGTGAATGATGTGGGAGGAGGAAAGTTGGGGGAAGGGATCCTGGTGGGGGAGGTGGGGAGGGAAGTCGGTGGCAAACCCTTGATCGAACATCTTAAAATTCCATGTAAGTTTTGGCTGGTTCATTTAAAGTTCATGAGGATTTTTCGTTATGTATCGTCGCATCTCATGCTTAGAATAGCGTTCGTTTGGGATCATTTTCAGTTATTTGTGAACCTGGTCGCTCCCACACTATGGAAAGATTTATTCTCTTTATTTAAGCGTTTTTACTGCTTTACTGAAAGTTGTCATCGGGCGTCTTCATTCAGGGAAGATGGCAAAATTGAAACAAAATGAGAAATGAAAGTTATTCATTGTACATCTTGTGGGAAACATTTTCCTTATATTGGAATATTTATTTATGTTTCTACACGCACGCACACAAAACACATGCACACACACATATATATATGAATATAATATATATATATAATATATATATATATATATATATATATATATATATATATATATATATATATATATATATATATATATATATATATATCGCTGCTAGACTGCTAGCTCTTAGGATAGAGACGTATACCCATAGACTTAGGAGCAAGAGGAGAGTTTTATTCATTAACAGTCTCACCTTCGTAAAGGACTATTATTCCTCCAAGGGTTTAATATGTCCCAAAGGAACACAAGTTGGGAGGTAGATAGCTGTTTCCCTGTCTTTATTCTCAAATTCAATTTCTCCCTGCTGAGTATTGCCATCTTGTACTGGCCGCACATTTTTCCGTAATTCGCAGCCTGACCGGTGGTCGCTGCCATCTTAAGTTCAGTAGAGTAAATATTTTCCTCCAATTCTTGAATTTATTTCATTATAGAGAGAGCGTACTCTCAATATTAGTCTTACCTGGAATTGTCTTATTCCAGGAGTGTTATCAGTACCGATACCAGCCTAGCCATGCATCTGTGTTCCAGATTGCTTGAAAAATTCACTCCTACCGGGCTGATAAAAATATTCCTAACCGGCATATGGAACCACTTGCACATGGCCTGTAGTCTTCATTGTGAAGTGTTATCCCTTTCACTCGGTCACTGCTGTTGTGTAAATTCCAAGTTACCTAATTTAGTGAAGAATCCCCTTTACCTGGGTAATTACTTCCACGTTGTGATTGTAAATAATAAATTACTGTTAAGAGGTCCACTTTCACTTGGCAATCTGCTATAAAAAGTAACTATACATATGTGTGTGTTGTAATATATATATATAATATATATATATTATTATATATAATATATATATATTATATAAATATATAATTATTATTAGAAATTATATCAGGAAAATCACAATGATAAAACCTTCAGGAGTCCCAGGAAGACAGCAGTCTAAGAAGCATGCTTTATTTATATGTGAAACGTTTCATGTTGCTTCAACACATCATCAGTCTGCAATAATTAAAATTTACTTGATAAATTACAAGTTAAAAGTACAAATTATTACCAAAAAAATCAGCTAAAAATAATGTAAAACTTTAAATAAAAACAAAACATGAATAAGTAAGAAAGGCTACCTATTCAAGGTAAGGAAAAGAGTCAAGTGACCACAACAGTTCATACATGCCCAGACAACACTTAGGCCAGAGAGAGAGGAGACGAAGAAACATTAGAGTTTAAGCCTGGAGAGAGGTGCTTGATAAATAAAGACTCAAGGGTCGTTAAGTAGGCTGTTTGTTTAGTAGTGCCTATTATTGAAAAATGCTTTTTTTCCACATTAATTTTGCATTTGGATGCATGAGTCCTTATATTTGAAAATTCGGGATTGGATATTCTTGACCCTGTCCTGTAACTAAGATCTAGATGGCTATAATAACGAATCTGCAACAGCCTTCGAGAGGATCCAACGTAACTACCAAGGCATCTTGGGCATTGAAATTTATATATTATGTTGGATCTCATGAAATCCTGAAGCTTGTCCTTATAACTAAAGAAACCTCCAATTTTCTTAGGGTTCATAGGAATGAGGTTTAATTTCAAAAATCCTAGTTCGTTTTCAATAATTTGTTTAACCTTGAAACGTAAATTGTCGGAGTGAATAAAGGGAATTGGTGCATACAAAGTTAATTTTGGAACATTAAAGTTCAATGTAGGTTTGGAAACAAACCTTGCTAACATTTTGTTGATAATACTAAAAACTAAATTTCTTGGGAATGAGTTTTTAGTGAAATACTCAAGTAAATATTCAATTTCATTATGAAAGGAGGCCCAATCTGAGGTATATCTAAGTGCCCTAAAAACAAGAATGGTGATTGCATTTATTTTAAAAGAATGGAAACATGAACTAAAAAAATTGGTGCCTAAACCTGTAAAGGTATTTTTCCTGAAAACAGAAGTACTAAAAACATGGTTATGTCTAATAACCTTAACATCTAAAAATGCAAGAGTGTTGTCCTTCTCTTGTTCTAAAGTAAATTTCATGTCAGGATGTATGTTATTAACATATTCCAAAAATAATTGACATTGCCAGGAATGTTTGAATAAGGTAAATGTATCATCTACATATCTTCTGTAATATGTTGGATTAAAACTCTCCGGGCAATTACTTAAAAATTCTTCCTCCAAATGACCCATAAAAAAGTTAGCAAACAACGGGCCTAATGGGGACCCCATTGCAACTCCCCCGACCTGCAGGTAGAGTTGCTTATTAAAGATGAAAGTTGAATCTTGCACAGCAAGTTCTAAAAGGGTTTTAAAAAGCTGTCTATTAAAACCATAAAAAATTTCAGTATCACTAAAAACTTTATTTAGGATAATTTCAATGGTTTCAGAAACAGGTACGTTAGTGAATAAAGACTCAACGTCTAGGCTAGCCATAAAAAGTTCACCATCTTGTAATAGCACTTGCTGTTGAAAATCAAAACCATTCTTTAAAGTAAATTTCGATACAGAATATTCGTTTAGAAGTTTAACCAGAAATTTTGAGATGTTATAGGCAGGACTGTTGTAGGACGACATTATGGGCCTCATTAGTATACCATCCTTATGTATTTTAGGGAGTCCATATAATATGCCAAAGGAAGAACCTGTAACAAATAGTTTTTGAAAAACCTCCTCATTTATAATCCCATCTTGTTTAAGCTTTCTGAGAAAACGGTTGATTTTTGTCCTCTTTTTTTTGTAAATGTCAACAAAGTTAGGTTCACCAATAAGTTTGAATTTAGAGTTATCCGACAGAATTACATTCATTTTTTCAAGATAGTCAACCTTATTGAGAATTACTATACCTTTCCCTTTGTCAGGTTTGCATATTACTATGTTTTCAACTTTACCAAGTTTCTTCAGAATTTCAGAGTCCTCTTTCCTAAAATATGGAGCCCATTTTACCTTAAGTTTCTTATATGTGTCGTGCAGTAACAAGGACAATTTCTGTTGCAAGCTAGACATGTTAGAATACTTAAGACCCTAAAGTCTCTGAAAGAGCACCTCGAAAGGAAAATAAAAATAAGCAAAGTTAGGTCTGTAAGAAGGGACACAAAAGTCAAGGCCAAACGACAATAAAAATTCTTCTCTTTTGGAAAGGACATAGTTAGAATAATTAAAAATACAAGAATTACCATTGCTAAAATCAGGAGTACATATCCCCAAAGTTCTCAGCTTTCTCTGGTGGCGAGAATGAACATCAGTAATAAAATCATTAATACTTTTAACAAATAATTTCTTAAAAACTATCAAATCCAATGTGGACAGCAAGGGAAACAATTGTTCTCGTAGTTGTTGGCAGTTCTCCTGAAGACCATCAGCAACCCGCTGTTTATGGGCAATTTCTCTAGAGAGGAGTTCACCCATCGCATCACGGTAGAATTCGGAAGGGTATAAAGATGATTTATATAGCTTGAATCGGACGAATCTGGGATATACATGGCTAAGCTGACAAAACAACAAAAAATCGAGATGGCATTTTGACTTCTCATATTTGATGGTAGATTTTTCTAGTTGTCTTGTGATCTTGAGAACTTGAGGCGGGTATCTGGGCCGAAGGAGCTGGGCAAAGTGATGAACAGTTCGTAGTCGTAATTTCAGAAGAAAAAGAACGGACAGCAGTAGACGGAACATCACGGGAGACAGTAGAATATATCATGAAAATCGCAGATAAAACCTTCAGGAGTCCCAGGAAGACAGCAGTCTAAGAAGCATGCTTCTTAGACTGCTGTCTTCCTACCCCGTTGGCTACATCCAAATGCCCAGCTACAAACTATATATATATATATATATATAATATATATATTATATATATATATATATACATATATATATATATATATGTATACATATATATATATACATATATATACACACACACACACACATATATATATATATATATATAAATATATATATATATATATATCGTATATATACTATATGATTTTCCCGTAAATCCAATGTAAGATTGGTCACAGTCCAAGCATGTGATTTCGTAACCGCCTGTGTCCTTAGCCAAATCCCTGATTAACGTCCAACAAAAGACATCCCCCAAGGACATAGGGATTTACAAAATCCCATGCCTGGACTGTGATCAATCTTACATTGAATTTGCAGGAAAATCACTTCCCCAGAGATTAATACAACATAAACGGTCAGTTAGGCATGGACAACAGTACTCAGCTATTTTCAACCATATAAATGAACATAACCACAGAATAAATTGGAATTTGTTACATATAATTTATAGCAGTAACTGCCGGTACAAGAGTCAGATGATAGAATCGGCCTAGATTAAACAGAGACAGGCAATGAACATCTCAAAGGGCACATGGGATTCAGATGTCAATCATAAAGTTTTCCTTCAACCAATGCTTAAGAGGATTAAAAGAGGATTATCAGTGGGAGTGACCTAAATTGGCTTACCTGTGGATGGATCTCTTGGTATAAATACCACCTTTTCTGTTATTTTTCTCATTCATCTACCTGAAGAGGGAGACAGCAGTCTCTGAAATATAGTATTTTCACTCTATATTTTGGCGTTTTTATGGGCTCCTTTTAACGTTTTTGTTTTTTCAATTTTAAATTAAATTCGTTGTGTACCCTCCTCCACAGAGCCATGACATTAACTTCTGATTGGAGTCTTTTCCACAAAGAAATCAGAATCCTTTACGATTATTTTAAATCAAATTGTTACCCTCCGAATCTCTTTATGAAATACGCCAGGAAAACTCTGGAAATTTCATTTCATCCTCCAGCAGGAATACATTTGGCCCAGAAACTCAAGTTTTATATACGATTTCCTTAAATGCATGACACCTCTTTTTTACCCCACTTAAGAGAATTTTAATTAATCATTTTCCAGCTGTTGATGTTAAGTTTATCTTAATGAACCCTAGAACTATCAGTAATACGTTGCGTCATAAAGAGAGAGTACCTCCCTTAATGCAATCCGGCGTTGTCTAAATTTATACTTGCTGCCGATGCAACAGGCAGACTTACGTTGGAAACACGCGCCGCTTGCTTAAGGTGAGATGTGATGCACATATGGGCATTAGTTTCCGTACAGGGCGTAAACTGTCCAACCCAGAACTATCTAACATTAGAAATCATGGGAAATTTTGTAAAAATAGTATAAACTATAAGCATTTCAAGATATTGTTATCAAGTCCATACGCACATCACCTTCCAATTTTAGAATCTCTAGCTATAAAGAAACTAGTTCCAACCTTGAACAACCACTCTTCATCTGTTCCCTTGTACATAGCTTAACCAGGCCCTTCTTGTTTACTTTCGATGCGTTTCCCATACAGCAACCGAACGTCGTTGAGACCACTCTTTTTTTAACTATTCCTAATTTTAATAATGCCTTTTTATTTATTTTTATAAATTCCGTTTTATTTTATTTCCTTTTTTAGAGTAACTTTATTTCAATGTTATGAATTTCCTTGTATTACTTTATTCAATGTGTGTTTTTTTATGTCAACAAAAATAATTTAATGCTGTATTGTATATCAGTTTTTATCTTTTATTTTAGCCTGGATTATGAGACATTGGTCTCGAAACGCCGCAATAAGAATAAAGTGACATATGTTTAATGCTCTCTTCTTCAACTCCTTCTGATTTATATATATATATATATATATATATGCATACTATATGTACACATAAATACATATATTGTTATGTTCTACGAAGGGGGACTGTGCACTAGACTTTAAAGTAATAATTTTAGCCTTATAAGAAAACCCCCTTCATAACTGATACAGTGCAAGAATAAGCAATAATTAGCAGGTCGCCCAGTGAAAGTGGACCTCTATTAGAAATGTACCATCACATACCAACATATGTGGATTATCCGCATTAAAAAAAAAATCTGCGTCCTCATCGACAATTTCTTAACATCCGCATCAGCATTGTAACCAACATCCACATCCACAGTTTGAGAATGTGGATAGGCGGGTATCACTCCTACTCAAGTGTTCAATAGTTCATACTCGTACATTGTAGCTAAAAGTAGAATTATTTATTTATTATTTTTTTTCTAAATTTGGCTTTTTCATTTTAGTATACAGAATACATGATACACAATTACACATTTCATACAGTATATACTAAATTAGTAGCTCTGTTATAGTATATCTGTTTTATAGCGTATTTGTTTTAGTAATTTCATGTCCTTTACATCAGTATTAATCATAAAGGCAATGTATATATATATATATATATATATATATATTATATATATATATATATATATGGGGATACAATCCACAATGATGTAAAATCCTTCTGTAGTTTAAGAAATATATTTCTTGTACAGCATCTTATAGCTTTCGACCATCAGCTGTGGTCTTGTTCACTGATGGTCGAAAGCTATAAGCTGCTGTACAAGAAATATATATTTTAAACTACAGAAGGATTTTACATCGTTGTGGATTGTATCCCCATTTACTTTGAGGTACGACATAGTTATATATATATATATATATATATATATATATATATATATATATATATATATATATAATTCACACATTCAAATTCATTCATTAACACATACAAACTATATCATTACAGTGTATTCTGAAAAGCATGGAATAAAATTAAGTTAACGATTCGAAACCATGAAAGAATCTGCAAATGAATTCTATCCAGCTTGAAAAACGAGTCGAATGACGCATTACCCAACGATGGAACTCGAATAACAAAAAGCAACGAAGGAAGGAACGAAAAGGGATCCGAGACATCCAGTTACAAAATGTGAATTGGTGGAGAAAGATGGCTGAAACGCTCCAGAAGTATAATTCCGCAGCAGGAACTGGAAGTAAAGAGAGGTAAGGAAAAGAAAGGGAAGAGACCTGAAGTGGCCTATGGGCATCCTGGGGTTTTCTGCTCGTGATGGGTTTATCTGGTTATCCTACAGTGGCCCCCGAAGGACACCAGAGGATTCCCGATTTCTGCAAAATAAGCTTCACATTTTAGCCCCTATTTAGCCATCCCCTTTCCTCTCTATCGAATATCTTTGAACATCTTCACTTTTGAGAATTGTCGGAAGAAAGGATACTCGAAAAAATATGCTTTACCGAATTAAGTTGTATTTGATGATAAAGCGTTTTACCACCTTTGGAATTTCCTAAGTAACTATAAATTCGTGAATATGACATTTATCAACCAAATCTTTTCATTGGTAATTATTCATTATCATTACCAGGGACGTATCTATTATTTTTACTGAAAACATATTGTACATATTGTTATCGGTTAATAGCTTTTCTCTCCGTTTTTTAGAAGCTTAAAGTACAAGTTTCGGAGACGTATGAACCTCATCGTATTTCGAGCGTCATAATTGATTTCTCGCTTGGTTCCGTTACACCCAAGCTCCCAATATTCCTGCTCGAAGGTGGTTTAGAATAGGGTTTATAATATAATAAGCAAATACCTAACGTTCCTTTTTCATTTTACGAACTTTTCCTCCTATCGTTTCTGTAAGGTTACTACGCCATATAATTTGTAAACTCGTATGAATTGAATGAGTTTTCATTCATCATCGGTTGGATAGTGGTGTTATTACTCAACGCGCTGGAACTCGGTGCTACAGTCTCCCCTCCAATCCTGATCCCCTACCTACCCCGTCTCCACCAGGGCGGACAAACAGGTTTCAGGGAAGGTGGATGTCTCCCCTGTCCTCCTATTCCCCTACTTACCCTGCCCCACCAGGGGTGGACAAACTGGTTTGCAGGGGGTGGGTGGCTGTGTCATGTCTCCCTTACTAGTACCCAGGGGAGGACAAACAAAATCAGATCCACTCGGATTTAATTATTATAGATGAGAGTCTCTAAAATGTATCACCTAAAGAACATTACATTTAAGTATACTCAAGTATCGTTAAAGGTGTTCCAATGCTCTTTTGTAAAATTGTTCTTTTACACTGCTACATTTCAGTAGATTAAACTGTTGTGCTTAAAGAGATAACTCCATTAGAGAAAAACATGCATTTATTTTAAGGAAATCAGCATGCCATCATTAAAACTTTATAAAATGGTAGGTGGTCTAATTTAAGCACATAATAATAATAATAATAATAATAATAATAATAATAATAATAATAATAATCTCTTGAATGAGTTTCTCTGTAGTAGCAGGAAACTATATAACTGTTAAAAGTTCATTTATTCCTAAAGGTTTCGGTAGTTTTCTCTACCATGTACTTAATGGCAAATGAAGCCAGGGGTGAAATTAAGCCATACATATACTCACAAGCGGACTTATCGAAATTTTAGGCGAATTTTGGTTAGCTGTCGAAACCATGGGGAGGTGGGGGAGCTCCTCCTACTGGCTGGGAGAGCAATGATTCATCTGGGGGAGTCTGATTGACCCGACGAAGGTGCGATAGTGGTAGGGAGAAGGGTCTCGATCCCATTTATTGAGTTTCCATTGGAGAATGATGAGGTTCCCCTTATATAGGAGATGGCAATGATAAATATTGCCTTCCAAGATTTTTGTGTTCTTTACAATCAGCTTGCATTGGGAGGCAATACTGTGTTCCCTCTTGTAGTGCTAATGGATTGCCCCTTTGTGTAAGTAGACAGCGATCCTCCTGGAGAGGCAAGTCATACTCACACCATTGTAAGAATGGCAGCATCCATTCTCAGGGCATAGGATCATTGCTAGTGATGGGGCTGTCCTGTATGAGGTACTGGTTGGTCTTCCTATCCTTACAATAGATTGTAAGGCCAACTTTCTGTCTGTATTGATATTTTTTTCATGGACACTGATGATGTTCTTTAGGGGTGCCTCATCTTTCTTATACTTGGAATTCGTATAGCCACTGTAAAACAGTCTCATGGTCCTAATTCTTGCAGGGGCCATTGTTCTTCTGATGACACCTACCTGTTGACAGCATTCCTCATCACCCTAGTAATCAGAAGGTAAGAGTACCTATTATCCACCATGCTTTGGGTGATGTGGTTGAGCTCATTAACAGTGATATTCTAGGAAGAACAGAGTGAGAAGGCACAGCAAACGTAGGTGTTTGTGACCAATGATTTGAAATTCACATGGCATTCAATACTAATTTGAGGAAGAGCCCAATGTTGGTTGGCTCATAGTGGACCTGTGTGTGTGAAAGCCTTGAGGACTACTGGCGACATGGACATCCATAAAGCATGAATGGTTCTATCCATGCTTTTCTCACATGTGAAACGCAGTACCAATTCCTCATCAAAGGTGTCTCCAAGTACCAAATATATACAAGAACTTCCATATGAAGTTAGCAACATTACACCAAGAAGATAATCCATGTTATTCCATTGGTGTGTGTCCATATTTGTCATCATTGATTGATGAAGGGGGCCACCTCAGTGCAGATCTCAAGAAAGTTTATCATTGAATGTGGAAAGTCTTATCACTAACGTGCCCATAGATGAAACAATATGGATGATCCTTGACAGAGTCTACAGAAGCAATTCCACTCTATTTCCAACATTGGGTAGAATTGCCTCTGTAGACTCTGTCAAGGATCATCCATGATGTATCATCTATGGGCACCTTTGTGATAAGACTTTCCACTTCCAATGATGTGATGATGCCCTGGGATGGTGCTGTGCAAAGCCTTTCAAGAAACTCTATGGACAAAGCAATGCAGAGTTCACTAGGTAAGTAGAGAGTCAACATCTTGATCAGTCTTGGTCAGTTGGAAGGTCTTTGTCAGGCATTGGCTTATTATGGGGCAGAGAGGGTTGTTGGCCATGTGAGGTTTTACATTGATATAGCCAACATCATAATCCCCTGTAATCTTGGATTGGTGTACAACAACCAAAGCAGCATTAATTGTACCTAATGAGCAGTTGCTTTTCTCCTAGTATTATCAAAATGGTTCCTCATGATGCACTGGAACTTGGAGTGATTTCCAAGTATGTCACTGAGATTCCAAAGGTACTCCTCTCAGTGAATCAGGATGAAGGCAACTGCCCTAAAGATTGCAATGTCCTCCCTCTTGCAAAGATGTTTGGCAACATCCTTTATTTCTCTCATCATCAAGGGGCTCAATAAGATTCTTGCCTTGTCAAAGCCTCCACTGGGAGGAGAGGCTGAAGCTAATCAGTGCTCCTAACACAAGGTAACAGTGTTCCAGAGAGATGGTGAAATCTGAAAGGACCTTAATTGCAAAGCATGTAGCCCCAGGCTTAGGTCTCTCCAAGATAAGGCAATTCAGCCCCATCTGATGAAGAGCATGCTCAGTGGTGAAGAGTTGGTAATCCGTCAAGCTGGTATGCTGGGTGTCCCTTTTGGATGGGATACATAGATGCCTGCCATTGCAACATGTGAGCTTCTTGTACAAAATAATTTGATGGTGGGCACAGTCCCTTATTGGGATGTTTCTGGAGACATGCCATTCTTATTCAAGGCACCTCAGATGTGCCATCACCTCTTTGTTGTCTATCTTCTGTGATAGCTGTGATAGGAACCTTGCTCCATTAGAGCCTCCAGCAGGAGGAGAGGCTGAAGATTGTCTGTGGTCCCAATGAGCACATGGTCTTCCAGAGAGAAGAAGGAATCTAATCTACAAGGACCTCAGTGTTAACATGTTTAGCCTCACCAAGAGGATTGCCATCCACCTACACAAAGAGCTGGTCTACCAGCACAATGAGGGAACATGGCAATGCCCCAAACACCAGCAAGAAGCACAAAAATCCTGGACAGCAACATCAACCATCTCTGCATCATGATATAAGGAAAGCCTAAAAGTCCTTCAATGGAAATCGTTGCTGAAGGCCCACGAGACCCTTCTCCTTACAACCATCAGGAGAATGGTAGGGCATGCTCCTAGGATAACTCTACAGCAGCCTGCCCTATGATCAGAGCTCCAGGGACCTGGTGCCAGCCAATCAGTACCTTTGTTGGTCAGCCAGACTCTGCAGGATGAATAATTCCACTCCTAGCCAATAGGAAGTCTCCCCTGATTTTGGCAGCCAGCCAAAAATTGGCTAAAATTTCTGTAGGTCCACTTGTGAATATAAATATGGCATAACTGTGCTCCTGTCTTTATATACCTTGCAGTAAATGGTAGAAAAAACTACCAAAATCTTATGGAGTAAACTTTGGACAGCTGCTACATAATACAACTGCTACCATAAAGCTACTCATTCAAGAGACTGAGAAACTGCAAAACAAACTCACTGACACCCAGACAGCCATTCTTTTTAATGAAGTTTGTTTGAAAAATGGTGTACTTATAAAATAATAATAATTTTTCTTACCACAACTCTTTTTCTTAGGATTCTAATGTATAACCCACACATGGATTGTACACCCCTCTGGCCATTTTCTGCAAATGAAACACGCAGACAAAAGGATACCAACTTCTCTCATATGACTTTTGTGCATATCTTCATTTTTATTATTGTCATATTTCATTTATTATTATTGTATGTACTGCACTGCCAGCTTTCCAACCATATATGTATGAACTTAAATCCAATATCTTGTACCATTTTATATATATATTTCTCTCTATTAACATACACAAAGGCTTGTGGTTAACCCCTGTTTCTACTTGTCTTAGGTCAGAAGCTACATTGTGGCTTACACAAGCCCTTTACCTGTTTGTACGTTCTGTGAATAAATGAGTAAAATGTAGACTCCAAATCTTACTCGTACTTCGCCTCAAACTGGTGACCCACGGAGATGCCTGACCAAGCCAGCAACAACGATACCAGTCTCTCCATTGAGAACCTTGCCACTGCCTCCAGCACCTACCACCATTCACGTCCCACAACTCAGAGGTATAGTTCTTCATGGTGGAAATAATCTTCTGCACAAAGAAAATCACCATGGCAATTTGCAAAGCAGACACCATCCTCGAATTCCTGCCAGACAACGTCTTCAAGCAAATGGCAGGATGGCTTGAAGGCCTACATGCCCCCCGTCACCTATGACCTCTCAAAGGATCAGCTGAAGTCATCCTTCAGTATGGCACCTGCCCAGAGAGCCAAGAAATTCCTTAAAAATGAGTGACTGTCACATGTCTATAAGTAACTGTAGTCCAGGCATTTTACAGTTTTTTGGGGACAAAAATGGTACAGAAGAAATCTTTCCTGATTCGTTTACAGTCATGCAACACTAACAACATATTAAAAGTCCCAGTCCTTGAAAATATGGGAAAGTAATGAAAATTCACTTTTTCGATTTCACTCATTTCAGGCCATATTCAGGCTGGGACGGATGAATAACATTGTTATAGTCTGTGACTTGGAGTAGAAAGAACCTCATATTAGGTGATTTTTCATCTTTTCAGATGATTAGATTACACTATGAAGTGGCAAGCATTGTGTGAATCATAAGAACATCCAATATAGCATACAAGTGATATATAGAAGTTTGCATGTATCACTGACAGTAACATTAATATAGTTTTAGCACTATGGTTTCTGTTATGCACTTAGCACTATGGTTTCTGTTATGCACTTAGCAGTATGCTTTCTGTTATGTACTTCCCAATGCATAGTATTATAACCAAAACTATGATCTCATCCCATTTGTGGCTGTAAGTGATGCCACATCCAATCTAGATGTACTCTGGCAAACGTCACTTATATTCAGTTCATATCAACCTTCATGGGCAGCACTATGCAATTCTTGCATGATGGAGTACATCCTGGAAAGTCCTCCACCGTATTCTTGCCATTAATTGATATGAGTTCTAGTGACACAACATGCATATTCAGTACACTATGCTACATTACTGAACATGCTAAGCGTCATAATGTTACACCAGTCATTACATTTGACCAGCCTTTACACTTCAAAGCACTCGGTATCATTTATGCACAGAATGTAGCCCTTCGACTTGGTGGACTCCACACCATTATGAGTTTCTTAGGGAGCATTGGCCATCTGATGGCTGGTGCAGGCTTAAGTGAGATACTGCAGCTGATATATGCTCCTCAAGCTGTTGGCCATAACTAAGTGGCAAAGCCATTTTCAGAGCACTACGAGGCCATCTGTTATTGCCTGCTGCACTCTCCCACATTTTCCTTGTCAAGTCTTTAGATGTTCCCATGCCTTCAGCAAGTGAACCTATTGATAGTGATCCACAATTACACCCAGATGTTGCTGAAGCTAAACAGATGTATGATGGCCTAATGAAAAAAGATGGGTCTGTTACAGTTTCAGATGTTTGCTCCTCTGAGGTGATTTCCTGCATTCAGCACCTTTTGTGTGAGAAATCAGCATCCCTTACTGACCGTCCTACTAAACTATGGCTTCAGTATATGAGCATGATACAAATCCTGATGAAATTCATCAAAGCTGAACACCTAAGCCGCTGGGAGTTGCATTTGCAAGCAGTAACTGAAATGCTTCCATATTTGGCTGCATCAGGGCATAATCTTTATGCTAAATCCACCAGGATTTACCTGCAAGAAATGGTCAACTTAGAGAAAAGTCATTCAGATCTGTATGAGAAGTTCACTAGAGGGTTTCGTGTTTCTCGAAGAAGTAATAGAACATTGAGAGGATTATCCACAGATCTGATGATTGAACAGGTTTTGATGTGTAGCATGAAAACCAGAGGTGGTCTAACAAGAAGATCAGGTATGAATGAACAACAGAGACTGACCTGGCTGATGTCCTTGCCTGTATGTTCTGAGGTTAATAGGGCAATGCAAGAACTTAAAGGCATCAGATATGATGGTGGCGAACAAAGTAAAGAAGTGAGTAAAGCTTGCCAGGCTTGTGACATGAAAGATATCAGTACATTGCTACTCACTTTGTATGATAAGAGTCCCTTTGGTGATGAGACAAGTGGTTCACAACTGAGGAATATCATGACAGGAATACATGCCAGTAGTTCAGTAGATGTGGATAATGCAAAGACTATAGGAGAGAACATATTGAATAAGATGACAAATCAACTGGTTACTAAATACATTTTTTAGCGCACTGACCAAGCAACAACTATGGCAACAAAATTGGCAACTAAGATTGGTAGTAAGCACATACAAGTAGATCCGCAACTTCTCTTCCAGCGGTTGGTGATTGCAGCCAAGGCATCTGATATTACTGCGGATATGTTTAACTTTGAATTATGTAGTTATCCACCTGCCCTGTTCAATGAATCTCTCATGATGAGGGAAGCCCAGAAATCAGGTTTTGCCGATGCCATCTGGTCTGAATTAAGTGAAGCTGACCAAGAAACACCAACCAGTGAAGTAAAATATGTACTAGATGGAGGAGCTTTGCTCCACTGGATTCCATGGTCTTATGGTGTGTCAACTTATAAGGAAGTGTGTCTAACCTATGTTACATATGTGACAAGGAAGTATGGCCATGCAACTGTAGTATTTGATGGTTATGGAACACCCTCTACAAAGGATGCCACACATCAGAGGAGAGGAAAGGGAAAAGTTGGGATGGAAGTCACGTTCTCAGAAGAGATGAAAGTGTCCCAGAAAAAAGATATATTTCTTTCAAATACAAAGAATGAGGCAAACTTCATCCTTTTGCTAGGGAAATACCTACAACTGAATGGACATAAAGTTGTTCATGCTGATGGTGATGCTGAATTCTTGATTATACAGGTGACAAAAGAATCAGCAGCATTATCAGACACTGTCTTGATAGGAAATGATACAGACTTGTTAGTCTTGTTGTGTTACTATGCTGATCTAAATATCCACAACATATTCATTATGAATTAATTAAAATTGAAACCAAGATTGTGGAATATCAAGAAAGTGAAGCAAGTACTTGGTGAGTCAGTGTGCAGGGACATTCTTTATATACATGCATTCCTCGGTTGCGATACTACATCACACATATATGGCATTAGCAAGAATGCCTCACTGAAGAAATATGCAAAACACCAAGAATTCCATAGACAGGCTGAAATATTCAATGCAGCAGGAAAATCTGTTGATGAAATCATATCAGCAGGAGAAAAAGCTTTAGTTAGTTTATGCAATGGTGAAGCCACTGACAGCCTGAACAACCTTGGGTATAAGAGATTCTGTGAGAAAGTATCAGTGAAAAGCTCCCACCTTATGTGTCATAGTTTACCACCAACTTCTGCATCAGCCAAATTCCATAGCATGAGAGTATATTTCCAAGTAGAGCAGTGGAAAAGTGTCTCCTCCCTTAATGCCAAAGACTGGGGTTGGTGTTTAGATAAAGGGAGCTTTCTTCCAGAAATGGCTGATATACAACCTGCCCCAGCATCGCTGTTGTCTATTATCAGATGTAACTGTATGACAGATTGTGGGTCAAATAAATGCTGGTGCCGTAAAAATAACCTTGAATGTTCCCAAGCATGTGGCCAGTGTCGTGGGCCAGGATGCTCCAACTCCTTATGTGACATTTGTGAAGATGATGATATAGATGACAGTGATGACTGTACTATGTAAAAGGAAAAGTCACAGATGTCAGCCATACTGTCATTCTAACTTTTTTTTTTTTATTCTGATCTGTGTGGATGAAAGAGACTTTTCTTGTTCTTACATTGCAATATTTTCTCTATTTCTGATAAACATAAAAACAACTTTCAGTATCCCTTTGCTGTGAATGCTTTATTTAACAGGACCAATATATAAAATGTAAATTTGTGCCTAGCATACTGAAAAGCAATGTAAATCCTTTATAGATTAATGAGTGAACTTTTTCTTTATAGATTAATGAGTGAACTTCTTGTGTTTGGATCACCAATTGTTAAGATGTATCTTTTGATGGTCAGAATTTTTTAGTATCTGGTTTATTTCTAGTAAAGTCATATGAAACTACGTTTTACTTCATCAAAGCACAGATATTTGTACAAGCAGTGTAATTGTAATGTAAAATGTTAGGATGAGTTTACTGCTAACACAGTCGTTGTTTAATAAATATCAACTTATATTTTTCATCTTACTGGAATTTATCAAAATACATGTAATTCAGTGCTAATATCAGTTTAGATGTATTGAAAGCATTAATTATTTTTTTTATAAAAGGTAGAAATTTATTTTTTTCAGAACTTTAATACAGCATTTTGTATACACAAGCCCTACAGATTTTTCTTTCTATACCTGTATTTTTTATTGTAATCTCGAAAAGGAATTAAAATCTTTACATTTTAAGCGGGAAAGAGTATGTACAATAAATTTTGCATATAGTGTGTCACTACAAAGGAAAAAAACTGCTTTGGCACCGCTAATAATGTATATAATAGGCAACCAAAGATACAGTCAGTAGTTGTAAGCATGCTTGACAGTGGCTAGAAAAAACACTAGCTTTGCTCAAGTTCCCGAATTTTCCCATGCTGGGACTTTTTTCTAGAATGTTAGACACATCATTCTATCCGAAAAAACAAAAAACACTTCTGTACTAATTATGTCCAATTTCATGATGTTTTGGCCTTAAAAATCCTGGACTACTGTGGCGGTTCATCACTCTGCCCATCAAGGGTAGCCGCCTGAGTCATCCTTGTACATTGTGAGGGAGCTACTCCTAAGAAACCACCCTGCCAAACAGTAGCAGTCATGCCCAAAGCCTCCACCATGCCCATATAAGATCTCCTGATTATAGTTGATGAAATTAACGCAGCCCACAAAACAGCAAATCCCTCACAACTAACAGGAACAGCAACACCTCTCCAGACCCAGCAGACAACACACAGAATCTGACAGTGACACCCAGCTTCCCCAAACAAGTTAGCAAAGAGAAGACCAAGCAGAAAAAAAAGAAGAATCACCAGAGGGCATAAGTTTTTTCCATTGGAAATTTGGAAAAAAACACAAAAAATGTGACAAAAGGCTGCCTGTTTAAAAAAAAAACATGCAAATAGGGTTGCAGGTGTGACACAACCATACTAACATCAGCAAGTACCTGAAGGATTCAGCAAACATCATGGCAGTGTCAAGAAACTAACTATCCCTAAATAGCAGAAGAGCAGAGAGATGAAACGGACCTAAAACGATCAATCTCTCACATGAAGCGACCTGTCAATCGACAGTGGAAAGACAACCATCACCTGCGAAATGAGTATCGGACGTCCTTTTCCATAATTCCCAGCAGGCCTAAGAAGGAGAGCCTTCACTCTTGCCCAAACCTGTCCCACCCCTCAGGATGGTCAACCACCCGACTCACTGCACAGCAGTACATCTAGTGGGGAATGAGAAAAGATGTGAAAAAGTGGACGAGAAAATGGATCCCATGCCAAATATAAAAAATTACAAGGCATGTTAAGAGTGGGATAGGAGAGTTCACAACAATGAACCACCTACTCACACTCATCCACGCTGACATAATGGGACTCCTACCCGCCTCTGAGAGGTACAAATACCTGTTCACCATCACAGACAAAAACACCAGGTGGCCAGAAGCGATACCAATATGACATGTATGGCATACAAACCCTCGTCGAGTAGGTCAGTATGCATGAAGTCCCACAGATCATCACCAGTGACAGGGAAACCAACTTTACATCCGCCCTGTGGAATGCCCTCGCAGACAATTGGGACAAAAATAACGCATACAATGGCCTACAACCCAGAAATAACGGCATTGTCAAAAGGCACTGCACACATTGCTAAAAGTATCACTTACTGCCAGATGCCAAGGCAGGAACTCGGTCCTATTGGGCCTGAGAGTGACATCCGACACACAAAAAGCGATAGAAAGGATAATGCCGGCAAAGACAATATACCAAGCAGCCGGAAAGGTGTGCCATGTCCCCAACAAGCTGTAGAACGTAAAGTATGCATTCACATTTGTAGTGTGGACACAGACTCCCCCTCTCCTCAGCCTACTCAGGGCCATACCGCATCATCCAGAGATGGCCCAATTCATGCCAGATGACAATAGACAGCAGAACAATGTGGGTTTTCATCAATCATCTGAAACCTGTATACATACCAAACACCGACCTACAGCCGTAGGCCTATCCAGAGGAGGGGAGTTCTGTAGGGCCCACACGTGGACCCTACGCCGCACTGGCCATTATCCTGTGACTACGAACCTGTGATTGAAACACTTAGACATAATAAACACAACTTCTCTCGTATGACTTTTGTACATAAATCTTCTTTATTATTATTATTGTCATATTTCATGTATTATCACCATGTATGTATGAAAGCCAGTCCTATATCCTGTACTACTTTAAATGTAGCTATATTTCTCTCTATTGACACAAATGCTTGTGCTTAATCACTGTTTTTACCTGTCTTAGGTCAGAAGCTACACTGTGGCTCAAATGCCCTTAACCTGTTTGTACGTTCAGTGAATAAATTAGTAAGCTGTAGACTCTGAATCTTACTTGTACTTTGCCTCACATTAACACTCTCTTAATTATCCCTGCTGTGGCCAGCAGTACACTTTTTGGAGCAAGCCCAGTTTGAGGTTTGAGCATCCAATCTTCTCCAGGTTCCTCTTGAGGTCCTCTGTGATTTATCACTGTGCTCCCAAAATGACAAGGCCTGCTTCCAATTCAGGATGCATAATCTCCTTACTGCCGTCTTCAGATATCCATACTTTTCTTGATTCGTGTCCAATGGTATTCTGGATTTCTTTATTTACCAGGATGTGGATGACGGTCTCTATATTTTATTCACATTTATGGCACATACATCATGTTTGATACTGGCCATCCATTTTATTTTGTACATATTTCTGGTCGCTGGTATAGTAGTTAGTGTCTTGCATTCTACTTGGATGTTGAGAGGTCAAGCCTCCCTTAGCATCAATGAAAATCACTGGCTTTGTACTACAATCAGTCTGTGGTGGGAAACTTTGGAGCTCTGGCTGACTTTCACCTGGGTACCCCTTGAGGTAGTGTAGATCTGAAACCAAGGAACTTTACCTCATAACACAGTCCTTGGTGTTGGGTTGCCATCAACCTGGAGGGACAATGTAATTTTATCAGGGCAACCATGAAAGTGATTCTCCTTGGAAGATTCCTCTTTGAAGTATACCTCTACCGTATGGTCCCTGATGCTGTTAGGGATGTCTTTCAGAGCTGCAAAGTTGTCTGCAGCTCTGTAATTTTCTTACAATCAACCATGAGTGCGGAACCATATTAAATACCTTATTATAGTCTATCCATGACATACTTGAGTGTGTTTCCTTGTCTGACCATTACTGATCACCAGTTTAGCTACAAGGTTGTACTGCTGTTGATGTTCCTTTTATTCTTTTCCTGAGGTCTTCTTTAATCATATTTTATTTTTGTCAGGTTGTATTTATTTTCCATGATTTCATTGTTTTTCTTGGCTTTCACTTTTCCATTCATGATTTCCTTAGTCTACACCAACTGTTTCCTTAATTTCTGAATTTACTGGATTACTCTTCTTTTTTTCTTTTCGTTGTTTGTTCTTGGCTTGTTTATTCCCACCTTGGCTCTTATTAATTCAGTTACCACAGCGTAAAATGAAATCATTGGTTTCAATGATATTGCTGGTCTACAATGTCCTCACTACCAGGTCAACTTCAATGGTTTTTTCCTTCAATAGGTGGTGATTATATAATTTTAGTGGTGGTGGCTTCATTCTTGTCTTTTTATTGGGCAACATATTTCCCCAGTTTTTAGTTACGCTTGTTTGCCCTTGATTTGTTTTACCATTTAGTTCTGAGTACGGTTTGGTTCAGGGTACTTAGGAGCGTCTGAGATGCTCATCACTTCTACAATTCAACGTTCTCCTCTGTCCCATTTGTTCTTGCTGTTTTTCCAAGAGATTGGTTCCCGTGGCATCATGTCAGATTTTTCTTGTGTGTGTGTGTGTGGGGGCGGGGCGGGGCAAAGGCTTAAACTTATGGTATGGGTGGGGTGGCAAGCAAAGTGAGTCCTATTAGCTGGGGGGTAGGGGAGGCACTGTAAGGCCCCCTAAGAAATGTTTGAAATTTGTGCGCATTTTGAGGCAATATAAGTTTCATCTTGGAGTGAATTTTGCTATTGTTGTTATTATTATTATTAATAATTTCAAAGGCTAAGGGGGCATGCCATGTTTTGGGGCAGGGGACGTCCATCAGTGTCTTGAGTGGGGCAAGTGTCCGCCCACCCCCAACAAATGACATCTCTGGTTGGTTCTGATTGTGGCATTATTTTCAGGTAGTGTGTGAAAAACTGTTTCCTAGCTCTATTTAATAATAACTTTTTAGTTTCTGTGCTTTTATTTGCGTGTCTTTTTGAGTTCCATGGATGGAAGGTGCACATCTAAGAAAACGAGGACACGCCTAAGAAACATGGCTAATCTTATGTCATATTTCTTTGCACAGGAGATGAAACAATTTCCGAGAAAGATACATCATGAAATTTTTCTCCGCAAGAAACAAATGCAAGTCGATCCAATAGATCTGCATCATCATTTATAATAATTTTTTTTATTTAGCACAATTTGCTAAGCTACGTTGTTGATGATGGAATAATATATCCATATATCCACCTTTAAGAGAAATATGTAAAATATCAGGCTACAAAAGCGCTTATGTTGTTAGTCTGCATGTGATCATATCTTGAATGCTTTGGATAAGAAGATACTAACGAGATAATGACGTCAAACACAAAGGCTATTATTCTCACGGAGATTTAGTAGTAGAAATCGCTGCTTAATTTCTCTTTTTATATAATGCTCATTGATTTTTGGCACTTGGAACTGGTTTTCGCTAAAAATAATGGATACAAAATCATTGTTTGAGAGAGAGGAGAGAGAGAGAGAGAGAGAGAGAGAGAGAGAGAGAGAGAGAGAGAGAGAGAGCATAAATAGCTTCTAAAGCAAAAGAGATAAATCGTCAGAATGAGAATATTTGAGGAAAAATCCAAAAGGCCAAATGGAGAATGACAAAATACAAAGCCCAACAATCACGTGGCTTCTGCTCATCTCACACAGAGTTCAGGAGAGGGAAAAAATATCGGTTAAACGCCTTCTTTGAACTCGGTGAAATGAAAGAAGCGACTCTCAATTGATTCACCAGATGACGCTGATTTAAGGCGATTAAAGCAAAGGTTGTTGAATGGTCATTGCTTAAAAATTCGGTGGGTCAGCAGAGATGTCTGCCAATCAGCACCCAGGGCGAAAACAGGTTGTGGATCCCAAAAACCTGGGAGGTCTTTGATGAAGAAGAAATTACAGTAACTTTCTAAATGAGGCTGATTTTGTGATTATGTATCACCCAGAAAGCGCTAAATGAAGGTGTGAAAAGAGTATTTGGACAAAAAAGACTGACGGCCAAGTTAAAATCTTCAGATTCTTACAAATGTATTAGTATAGTAAATTCTTTATGTATTAACTGGTATTTGTGACTCATGATTTGTAAGTATAAAAGGACCATAAGTGTAGTATATATATATATATATATATATATATATATATATATAATATAAATATTATATATATTATATTTATGTATATATATATATATTATATATATAAGATATCTGCAAGAAACTTATTGATGACACTAAAGCAATTGTTTTTAACGAATATATATATATATATATATATATATATATATATATATATATATATATATATATATATATATATCATATATATATATATATATATATATATATATATATATATATATATATATATATATATATATTATATACATATATCATATATATATATTATATATATGTACCTACTATATATACTATATGAGGTTTTCGTCTTCTTTTTTCACGAAGATAGATACATGAGGTTGCAGTCCACAGGGGAAAAGAAAAGCTAAAATTCCTTTTAGCTCAACAGTTTCATCCTCCACTGGTTCTTATCGAGATCAGTTTATTAACTGTTAATAAACAGCTCTGGATAAGGGCCAATGGAAGACGAATCTGTTGAGTTAAAAGGTATTTCAACTATTCTTTTCCCCTGTGGACTACAACCTCATGTATATGTGTTATGTGGGTCAAATGACCTTGTCTAACTAAAAGGACAGAATTCCTAACTTGGTAATGTGACCTACCTTTGATGTTCCCATTACCTTCCCTTTCTGTGTAGGTGAAGTCAATCAGTAAATCTTAGGCTAATTCACAGCTCTTGAGATACAAAAAAGTCTTTATTTTCCACAAAATAGCTAACAAGAAAATGAAATATCACTACTTATTCTCACTGTCAAATAACACCCATCAGTCTTCATCTGGCGGGCTTGCCGGTCAGGAGGCATCGTTCGTCCGGCCCTTGGGATGACCTCGACCTCGTTTTGGGATGTAAATTTCTTCGTTTGAGGTCTTGTTTTGTGGAGGAATTCTTGGACATCTGCTGGTCTCCTCCTGGGTTTTGTTATCCATCAGGAAGGCTGGCTTCAATCTGTTGACGGATACCCTGTCTTTCCTCCCGTGGATGTTGACGAGGTAGGTCTTGGGCGTCTTGTGATAACATGGTATAGTCCTCTGTATGGTCTGGTCAGGGGTGGGTGGCAGGTGTCGTCCCTCAAGAAGACGTGTGTGCAGGTTCTCAGGCTTTCTGGGCTGTAGTTATGTGTCCTGTCCGCAAAAGTCTTCCAGCAGGGTGTGAACTCCTCTATTTCCCTTAGTCTTGGAAGGGGTGTATCTTGGTCGACTGGTTCCGTAGGGAAGAATTCCCCCGGCACTGCTAGTGCTTCCCTGTAGACTTTTTCTGCAGGAGATTCCTCGCCGTTTGTTTTTGGCGCTGTTTGGAGACTTAGCAGGACCCAGGGCAGCTGCGCCTTCCAATTTTCGTCGGTACACCGTGCCATCAGCGTTGCTTTTAATGAACGGTGGGCCATTTCCACCATTCTGTTGGCTGCAGGGTCGTATGCCGCTGTACTGTGGAGTACTGTCCCCATCATGCATGCCAGAGAGACCCAGAGTTCTGACAGGAATGCCGAGCCCCTGTCTGTAGTTATGTTGTCTGACACACCAAAACAGCTTATCCAACTTCATAGTAGGGCTTCCGCGCAGGTGCTTGTCGATGCTCCTGCCATCAGGGTTGCTTCTGGCCATCTTGTAGAATGGTCTATGATTGTTAAGAGGTATCTGGTGGCCTGTCTGTAGTTATGTTGTCCGACACCAAAACGGCTTATCCAACTTGATAGTAGGGCTTCCGAGCAGGTGCTTGTTGATGCTTCTGCCATCGGGGTTGCTTCCGGCCATCTTGTAGAATGGTCTATGATTGTTAAAAGGTATCTGGTGGCCCCCGATTGTGGTAGAGGTCCTATGACGTCCACGTGGATGTACCCGAACCATCTTCGTAGTTGAAGGAAGTCTCCGATGCCTGATTCCATATGCCAGGTGATCTTGCTTGTTTGGCACGGTATGCAGCTCTTTGCCCATCTCTGCATGTCCTTTTTTATCCTGTGCCACACGAACTTTTCGGTCATCAGGTGCATTGTTGTACACCCTAATGGATGGGAGAGGCTGTGGATGATGTTGAACACCTGGTTCCTTCGTGATGTGGGTATCAGGGGTGGGGGGTGGCCTGTGCTGGTGTTGCAGAGAAGAGTCAATCCGGATTCTCCTACTGGCACGTCTTCCCACTTCAGTGTGGTGAATGCTGTGCAGTAAGCTGGCGTTTCAGGGTCTGCAGCTTGTTCCTTTGCTAGGTCCTCGTAGTCAATGCCCAGTTGGACTGAATTTATTTAACTTCTTGACGGTGTGTCAGCTACCAGGTTCTTTCCGGGGACGTAGCTGATGGTGCACCCGAATTCGGAGATAGCAGCCAAGTGCTGTCTTGCTGACCACGCGTCTCCTGCCTTCGTGAAAGCATGTACCAAAGGCTTGTGGTCTGTCAGGATGGTGAATGGGCTGCCGCCTAGGAGGTACTTGAAGTGTTGCACAGCTCAGTAAACTGCCAGCAGTTCCCTGTTGAATGAACTGTGGCTAAAGAATGCAAGCGGGTGGTGGGACCCGTCTGCTATCTGCTCCGCAGGCGATATTGCTGGCGTCGGTGGTAAGTCTCAGGGGGGCGGTGGGGTCCTGATATGCTAAAGTGGTGGCTTTGGCGAGGGCTGCCTTTGTCTGCTTGAATGCCCTCTGCTGTGGCATTTCCCATGTCAGTGCTTTTGGCTTCCCCTTCAGAGCCTTGGTCAGGGGTTACATGATATGGGAGATGTCTGGCATGAATCACTGGTAGTAGTTGACCATGCTGAGGAACTCCTACAAGGAATTGATTGTTTTCGGTGTAGGGAAGTTTTTCACAGCATCTACCTCGTGTCACAGGGAGTCTATGTTTTCTACATCGTAGAAACACTTGTCGAATCGACTTTCTACTTCATTGTCTGACATTTCAACTCACACCCCAAAACGCGAATTTAGTCTGTTCATGGTGTTCAGGGTTCATCAGAAGTCAAAACTATACACTGTGTGGTTCCATTAAATATTTTTTGAATATGGTCGACGTGAATTGTAAATGGCCAGGCCAAACCGTTCGAACACGCCAAAATGCACCTGAAGAGGTACACCATGATTAGTCTGTTAGTGGCGTGGGTGTTTCTCCAAAAAAGGAGCTTTCAAAGCCTAGACTTTGTCGTTGTATGGTTCTGTTAAAGACTTCGGAAGGTAAGCGCGGCCATAGTGAGTCCGTTAATGGCAAAGCCAAAACCACTGTTTACCATCACTCCTTGGGTCACCAGTTGAGGTCGAAAAGAGACAGAACTGAGTACTAACTGATTTATTACCTGGGCACGTGGTATACATAGCAGTGTGCCGGACGGAAACGGAGTGCCTGACCCCATCTCTCACTACCCACACACGGACAGAGGAGAATCTGTTTCTTGGCAGTTAATCAAATAAGAATAGTGGAAGATATAATGGAGATACATTGATGAATTATATATTGGCGAAAAGGCCAGGAAATTTTACAGACAAATATGTATATGTGGTTCTTGCTGATTTGCTAGATGAGATACATAATCGTGGTTAATGGGTAAATAATATTGGGTTTCATAAAAGTTTGTAGCTTTTCATTATTGGTAAAAAAAAGAAAGAAAAAAAAAAGCTGCGAATCTTAAGTGGGTTCATAGGAAAAAAATTGTTTAAAAAAAATTTCTGTTTACAGACCGATGCTGTGTTTAAGTAACACAAAACACTTCTAATAATAAAAACCTAATAGTACTGCCGACTGTCGTTATACATATACTAATATACATGTGTGTGTGCGTGCGAGCGAGTGTGTGTGTATTTTTCAGAATGTTTATGTACAGATATGCTAAAACAAAAATATGGATATTTTCAAAATGAAGTTGATGGAAGATTTAGAGAGTAATGGATGAAAATCACAACTGAAGAATAACGAGGTAAGTCTTTCAACTGAGTGTGAAAAAAAAAATCGAAAATGGTGACGATTTCTAATGTACTCATGAAATCTGCATGGTTTCAATGACGGTGTTGTAACAATTTTACAAATAATAATAGCTGCAAAAAATGTCCAATATTCCAAGTACTTCAGAAAAGAACTTCGGGAAAGCTCAGAAGATCTCATCAAAGCAGGCCAAATGTTTTATTATCTAATGATGAATGTACCATATTCTGGAGCAACAATTGAAATACAAACCAGGAGCTAGATGAAATAGTTTAATGTGTTCAAATACAACTGGGGAGGCAGTAATAAATGCTGCACCAAAAGACGGTATTCTTATTAAAAGTCAGGTGTTGATTTTATGTCAAAGGACGCTCGCTATAACACTTCATGCAGAAATGATATAGGTAGGAAAGACAGTGAAGTAATAAATAAAAAAAAATAAATGTTCACATTGCTGTTCATTTTTAGTGCATAGTGGCGAATCCAGTCATAAAATATGAAAATAAAAAAGAAAATCTGATGTTAAGAAACAAGCATGGGATTTTAAGTGATTTCTTAATGCCCTGGGAAACTAAAATCAGAACTGGAAAAGAAATTTAGTTTACAGATGAGGTTTTAGCAGCCAAACTACAAGAAGAAACTTGTATAGTTGTCAAAGGCAGTGGAATCTGTAGTCAGATGGTGACCTGAAATTTAAAATGACTGGCAGAGACTGCACTGGTGCTCCTAAAATTAATTCCAAAAAGGTTCAACTAGCTTACAACTCATGCTTTGTCCCCTCTCTGCAAATTTCCTGATTTTGAATAAGTAGCTGTCCTCTAGTCTCACAAGATTTCCTTGATCAAGCTGTTATAGGTAAGAGACAACACGCCTCATCTTAAAGGACCAGATGATTACTGAACTAATTTGGAGATATTTGTTATACTGGATCAAGTTTGCTCTAGATGATGCCCATATGCCTCTTGCTTGTCAAGATATTGAGGCAATGAATACTGTTGAAACGATATCCTTGATTCATCTACTTGGTCATTTTATATCTTATACCTTTGTTTTGAGCTTGAAACAGCCATGTGCAAAAACTCTACCAGGCACAACTCTCCCTCAAGACCACTAAGCCTGACAGAAATATCATCCCACATCTGCGGGGGTAATTATGTTCTATTTTAAGGAATAACATCAGGTCTTGGAACAGTCCATCCTGCCTATGGACCGATAATTCAAGATGTATCAAGATGGCTTTATTACTTCTGAGTTATTGTTCTTTCTGCAAAGGACGAAGGAATGCTCGGTCATGATATAAAAGATTAGCCTTGTCTTGAAGGTTTTATAATCCTTTCGGAGTTGAAAAGAAAGGTTCACTTTGCCGCCAAGGTACCTGAAGATTGAAGACCTAAAAGCAGACAAAGCTGGCGAATTTGCTTTTTGAATAGGTAATTAGCAAAACTAAGAACTTCCGTGTACAAACAAAGAGACCCAAGTTCAAGGTTGCCAATTCAGGAAAAGTTACAGAAAATTAAAACGGACAAAACATACAGCTGAGAGAAACGGCTTTGGTTAACAGTTTCTTCTCTCAGCAAAATGTAACACCAGTTTGGAAGTTTTAGTGACACATAGGCCAGTTAAATGGGTACTGGCTTTAGGAGATAGAGTTCCAACAAGAGGAAGCAAATCCTAGTTGGTACAGTTACATAGAACTTCAAAACTCTTTCAAGTTAGGAGCAGTTAAATCACAATGGAAAATGCTGTTCAAGGCTTGAGTGATTATGCCTTTCACATTTGGGGACTACCAACCAGAAAATTTGTTTGAACAGTTTCATTGGCAACCTCGTGGATTTTGTGGCTAACTTCTTTCATCTTCTCACAATAAGTTTTCAAAAAAGCCGAAGTGGATCTACTATAACATACACGATCAAAGGCCTAGTGGCAAAAACTCCAAGGGCCGTAAAAGCTTCTCATTCAAGGATAAATACTACCAAAACCTCCTTTTTCCTCCTAAAGGGAAAAAGATATACTGTACTTTGTTGATACAAAAATATGCACTTTCCTGACAACCACTGATAGCAAGTATTACGCCACTTCTGATGATAGTGATAAGCTCAGATAAAGTGAAAAGGAAGCAGACACAAAGACTTTGCCCAATGCTTCTATATTGCAGCTCAGATTTTCTTCGACTTTACCTTAACTGCCCAGTCTCTTGAAGATGATTTTCGTTCTTCTTCTTAAGTATGCTCTAACCATAATACAGACAGTTCTGTTTGTTGATGAAATTATAAGCGACGCGACACAAGAGGACTAAAAGAGGTTTAAAGAGTAAAGTGTATTCCACCTTTGCACAAACTTTTAGTAGCCATGACACTGAAAGTTTAAAATTATCATAATGAAGAATCTCAGATATTCAGATTTAAAAAATATATATTACTAGACTTGGAAGCTCAGACAGAATTTTTGTAATGCTCTAATAGGGCTTGAGTACTCTGAATGTCTTTTCATGGTATATTGTTCCACTGTATACATTACCAAACCAAGGTATAAGGAGTTTATCCAGCAATTCAGGAATAATGAATCGGTAACACTGGTCGAGACGTGAGGTCTGTGAATTAAGACAACATTATATATTCCTGTCTGGGGGTAATTCTTAGACTACCTTGTGCTACGGAAAATTCTTGGATAGCTGATTTATGGTAACCTTTAGCATTTTTATACCAAGATTTCAATCAATACGAGTTCAAGTAAAATGTCTTTAATAGACATAACTGCAAGGATAACTACAATGTAATATTTACTTTAAATAAAGTAAAAGTTGAATCCATCTGTAAAGATTACTTCGTTAATTTTCTAGCTTGGTCTTCGGAGAATTATTCAGTTTAAAAAAAAAATAACATGTTAATGTGCCTAACATGCAATTGTTATAAAAAAAACAGCGATAGAAAAAAATTTTTCTTTTGGAATTTCTCACTTATGCCATTTAAGAATGTTCTAACAGCAACGTTTTCGTGTGGGTCCTTAGAACGATTCCATCCTGACTTTCAAGAATACCAGATTTTAAATGGCTGACAAATATTCTGAGTATTTACAATCAGATTAGAAAACTGCGTCAGCAAAATTCCCCCAAGGATAGGAGAAGCAGGTTTCAGTCCCTAATGCACGCAGTTTCACGATACTTAAGGCGAAGGGCCTCGCCTCTACAACTCAAAATATTTATCAATCATAAAATAAGATAATGAAGCAAAACATTTTCCAGCTGGTTTTTTCAACCAGTACAACCAGAGGATTCATGCAGTCAGTTCCTGTCCATTGCTCCACCATTACTATTAATCTTATGTTGAACTTGAGGATTTTGTTTAGTAAAGATTAAGTATTATCATTGTTACTATTAAGCAGAAAGATGCAGACTGGACTACGTTAGGTTACTGTGAATGTATTTGCTTTTAGATTTTTTTATTGGTTCTGTTTATCTTATGCAGTTTTAAATTTCAGGAAAACCTCGGCAAAATTTTCATAAACCACAGAAGATTATCAATATAATGAAAAGCCTGGACAGCTTCATGATTTGTAATGATTAAATGATCAATATAAGCATAGAATTGCTTCTTTGCAAGTCTCATTTCCTTTCTGCTCTGAGTCATATGGTGATGACATGAAAACCCAAATAAAACTTACGCATTCACCTAAGTCTTAAATGCTATTAAATATGGAATGGAACTATTGGGCGCAGTCGTCTGGGCGGGGGCAATTGGCACGGCCATTAGGGCACCTGGTTTTTTTGCACCGGACTTTTGGGCGCAAGTCATTTGCGCGCGACACGAAAAATCGATGAATATTTACTGAAATGTTCTGTTGTATGCTTAGCGTGTCATTTAACGTACCATGAGCTGGTCACTGTTAAAAACAAACGAAACAAAATATCTGATACTTTTTCAAAATTATTTAAGAAAAGGGATAATGTTAAAGTACATTAGTTGAATTGGGATGGTCTAGCAATTTAAACGAAAATGATTACAATCAATTTGAAAAAATCCATAAATAATTTGTAAAATAATCTATATAAACGTTGGTTTTTTTTTATTATAAAAGTTAGCATTCGCTTAAGAAGTGAATAACCCTGAAGTGGAAGAGAGAGATACCGTCCGATGGCTCGCGAGACTTTGTGAACAGACGCCAGAGGAGAAGAAGAAGAAGAAGGTGCCTTGAGGCCGAGCCTTACTTGGGAAGTCATTTCAAAGGACCCTCTCGAGTCAGCGGTAACTTCCTATTTAACGACGTCACTCCCTCTCGAGAGATGACACACACGCTTAACCTAAATGTCACAGGAAGAAACCGGATAAGAAATACATAAAGAAATGTGTATAATGCGTTCTCAAGAGTCCATTCTAAATTGGAGAGATTCTTCAAGGAAATTTTATTTCTCTAGGCTGGTCGATAGGGAAGGGTCTTCTTGTACGATGTAAAACTTCTAGCCAGGGGCAACTCGAGAGAGAGAGAGAGAGAGAGAGAGAGAGAGAGAGAGAGAGAGAGAGAGAGAGAGAGAGAGAGAGACCTTAGGTAAAATATAAGAATGGGATACTTCACCTGAGGAAAAATTGGTTTGTTTAAACACAAGGTATTACAGTATTTGTTTCTTTATTCTTTCCTGTTTTCTTGAATTTCCTTGCGACACCTTATTTTCATTTTTGATCTGGAGGTTGCGAGGAATCTAACAGACCCGACATTAGTAGGTATATTTCGAGAAGGTCTTAAGTGATGAACTACAGAATTTCCAAGCTTGCGAGGTGAATGTCACAGTATGTGTTACTCTTTTCCTTATGTAGATCTACGTAAATCTTCAGTTACTTGTTACGATTTACAGTACTAAGTAATAACGTAGTAACTTTCACGAGAAATACAGGTGATTGCCCTATTCCAGACAAGAAAAATAAATGTCTTTAAAAAATTTGCTGGACGTGAAAAATCCACACCACGGAAGCACTGGAAATATGGACATGACTTTTGAACTCAAAAAACTCACGAACACATTCCAGCCGTGTCATTTTTGACAAGAAATGTAAATATTAAACATAATAACAAAACTAGACTGTGGTTGGAAAATAAAAAAAAATAAAATTCGATAAAAGTATCCCAAGTGACCGCTTGAAATTTCACATGAAAAAAGTGGGAAAACATTTTACCTTTTTCCTGTAACACAATTTACGTGCTGACCGCGCAGTCAGTTTATAATAAAATGTTTTAAACCTCCGAAGATTTTGTATGCAAATTGAAAGAACCGGAGAATCAAAGATTTCCCTAAGAAATAAATAACAAGGATTTCCGTAAGTTTTTCGTGGCCCCGATTTTAGGCACGGCCATATTTCCTGTTTATTTTCGCTCCGTAGAGGAGGACATGTGCCTCTTGCGACCAAACTTTGGAGTAGGGCAATTTAAAGGTTCGTGAGTTGTTTGTCAGTGACTGATTATGGCGCCTTTTTGCTACCGGAAGGAGCCGGGTGGGATGGAGATAACAGTAGCTTTCTATAGGGATTTATGTTTCTCTCAACCTTTAACCTTTGGGATTTATACCAACTGACATCTGGAGTCGTCAAGTGCATCTTATATTGATATTAAATGATCGAGTCTTTTCGTGGTTGTCTGAGCATCACATACGTAGTTCTGTTCACCATCACCTCTCTCGTGTTCTTCACACTCGTGAATCTTTCAGTTTTATCCCGCTCCGTAATCGTCTGTTTGGTCTCTTATCACTTCCAATAACTCTCTTCAGTTTCTCGTCATATCAGTTTTCTGTTTGTAAGCATCGCATAGTTTCCAGTTCATTTCTCTTCTTCTCCAACCTTATGGCTCTTCCCGCATCCTGCCCTTGCTCCTTCTGCTCCTGCTCCTGCTCCTCCTCGTCCCCGATTTTCCATTCTGCCTCATAGCTCCTCCCTTCCTCGCCTATTCTTTCTACTCCACTTACTCCCTGGGGTTGAACACCATTTTTCACTCGAAAAAGTAAAGGGTTGAGGGTCACCCCTCTGGCGGGACAATGATGGGACAGGACCCTCCTTGGGGTGGAGGGGGATGGGACGGAAAGAAGTCTCGGTGCCGGTGGGGTTTGGGCCGGGGGGCGGGGAGGGAGTGGAGATTCGGCTGATAAATTGGGTAATGCAATTTCTTTCCTCTTTATCCTTCAGATAATTATTCCTTCGACTCCGCAGATCATCAGGAGTGGTTTTCACGCAATACACAAGCATCCTGCACGAGACGCTTAAAGATTGGCAGCTTCTTGGGAGCTCAAACGAGAGATCCGCTGGATTCCATTCACCTAAGGCTTAGGTCCTAAGCCAAGGGTGTGACAAAAGCATCCAGACGTATTTTTCATAATAAGTGTGTAGATGGAACAGTCACAGAGCACGAATTATTCGAAGTGCCTCCTGATTTCCACTTATGGCTGAAACCACCGAAGGGAAACGCGTCCTTGTGAGGTCAGCAGTTTGGGACCATGGTGTCATTTACAACACACAACCCGTCCACGTAACGTGTTCCACGTAATTGCAGACACTTTTAATCAAGGGGAAGATATTTTGCCTCCTATTTGCTTACAAATATGATTCAATTAAATTGTTTTATGGATTTTAATTATTCTTGCTCAAAAAAGGGATTGCGATTTTACCTGCGTTTCCATTCCACATAATTTCACGCTTTCAATTCCGTTCGATCTTAATTTTCTGCCGATTCTTTTTCCGGGTCCGTCCGGTTCCTTTTCACTTCTAAAATGCTGTCGTTTCCAGGAATAACCCTTTCCTCTCTCTCTCTCTCTCTCTCTCTCTCTCTCTCTCTCTCTCTCTCTCTCTCTCTCTCTCTCTCTCTCTCTCTCTCTCTCTCTCTATTTTCCAGGCAATCATTTCCCCGCCATCCTCTCTTCCCCTGCCTAAATGTCAAGTGATTCAGACAATGAAATGAACAGTTTTAATTACCGCGGAATGAAACCCTATTGTCAGTGTTTAAATCATATATTTATAGAAGCCATAATACTTGCTCAGCCTTATTTGTGAGTTGAAAAAAATGTTCTGAGCTGCACCTGCACAAAGGAACAGTGTTCATTTGTTATTCATTGGCTCACGACAATTTTTTTTTAACCCGAATCGACATCAACTTGTTCATTAATGTATTTGTTTTAATATTCAATGAGATTTGTTTTAAGCAACCGGGAAAAACCAATTTTGGATTCCCTTAATAATGACGTTTAATATGACCTTACGCCAGCATGGGCTATTTCCAGATAGTATATGACAACGGGAAATCATCTGTTGTAGATCTTTCGTTGATGGCTGAAAGATCTGATTTTATTTCCTCATAGTCATCGAAAAGACGGAATCTAGACTTCATTTGCCTTCACATTTTTAAACGAGAATTTGTGCAATTCCATGACTATGCAAAACCTGGTAAAACAACGGTTAAATTTCAGCCATGCAACTTTCTGAGTGAATAAAATACAAGGGTCTCTTTCTGCTACTCGAATATAATTTGATGTCGCTTATTTTTGGGTAGTTGAAAATCCTCTACTGAACTATTTTGGGAATTAGAAAAATTCACCTTCATTTTAGTTTCCTGTAACTTCATGGAACACCATCTCACATTGCCGTTAATTGATGACCGATTTTGGTAGAATGTTTACAAAATATTTGTTGTCCAAAATCTAGATCAGTTTTAAATCGAAATTCCATTCGTATATTAAAACCACATCAGTTTATCTTACCTCTTGGCATTACTTATGTTATGCGGCCTCTTAAAGAATCACGGGAGATTTTGCCACCTGATATTCTATACACTACCCTCCTACTATTACAGGCTTAAAGTGCTAATTGTGTTTGCCTTTCTGATTCGGTGTCATGTATTGGAATTACTACCAAGATTGAATGTGGACCTTCATATGATGATATAAACCTAATGGTGGAAGTCAACATCTTATCACGCATGAACTTGAAATAAATTTTCTACCCTACTTCGGGATCGAGTCTAATTTGACAAATGTATTTGAACATATTTTTTGGCCATTTCTTTAGAAAACTGCGTTGTTCGGATCAGTGAGAATAATATTACACTAATTTCTGGGTAACTTGAATAAAGGGAAAGATAAGAAAATAGAACCAATTCATAACGTACCGACCAAATAGGCAAAACCTGTGCGATAAGATCAGTTCCCTCTTTTTTGAGCGAATTTCAGTGGATTACTAATACCTTTCATTATAAGCGTTAATGATGTGAAAACTTAATAATGTTATTAATTAAGTCAATGAGCGACTACAATCAAAACATCCCAAAAAGGCTGAATATTTTTTTATTCAAAATTCAGCCAAAGTTTGCTGGAATTTACTTTGGCGCTTAAAGTCTGCTGTTTAATGGACAGTAGTTTTAGCCTGAATTTAATTTAGCCTAGGCTAATTAGAACATGCAAAGAGGACATCTAATTATTTCTAAATGCAAACTTCATTCATTAGTAATTAGCATGTGAGGCAATGGCCTTTTCCACATCTCTTTTGTGCTCACGACGAGTCGAGTTTTCTGCAGTTTTTCTGTTGCTGTTTGTACACGCAGTTAAAACGGTTATATTTTCATGGTAAAATTCATGGGCAAAAGGGTTATTTTCTATTTAAGTCTGAGTCTTCGTATATATATATATATATATAT